>NC_053170.1:24986724-25100302 GCF_016835505.1 Polypterus senegalus | reverse complement strand
TATAATCCGGCTGACGAAGGGGTGATTTACTGTAATAATAAATGTTCAAGTAAAAGGTTTGATTGATGAAGGTCGCGCAAAGGTTATATTGTGGCTGTTGAGACGTGCGATAACATTCTGAAACCCCCTTAGTCCAGTTTAGGGTTGGGGGTGGGGTGGAAAGCCAGAGCCCATCGCAAGCAACACATATCCCCTCAAAAAAATGGAAACGCCAGTTAACCTAACCTATCGACAGATTTGTTTCATTTTATTTTAGTATTTTGGTAGGTGGTTATTTCCTTTTATGCCATGTTTTGAGTTTGAGACCGAATCATATCATTTTTGGATGTGCTCTTTTAAAAACGTTAAACAAGGTATTTTGAATTTTTACAGAAGATACTGTATACTTTAAAGTAAAGTTAGTTAATTATAACGAAGTCACTATTCAGGGAGTGGATTGTAGAGGTGTTGCACATCAAGGACTGGTCTAGAAATGCAGAGACCCCTTTCCTGGTAGGTTGGGCGTGCAGTGGGTGTCAAAAAGAAGGGGGTCAATACAATACACAGAACAAAACACAAGTCATCCTTAATACAGTATAATAGTAAAATAAACATTACAAGTACAGAGCAGAATTTAGCAGTAGATGATATCACATGATTTGGATTTGTTTGAAGTCCTGGAGACCTCAGACATCAAGCTGCCTCTCCCAATTTTATTCTTTTTCCTTACAACCCTGGATTTTTTAATGTGGGTAGTGACATCCTTCACGTGCTCTACAACTCTGATGGCCAGTTTGGTTTTCTATGCTGTGGTGTGCTGTGCTGGTAACATCACTTCCAAGAGAGGCCCACTGAATTAACAATCTAATAAAGGTGAAAGACACAGTTATGGGATACACTCTGGACCCCCTTAAGATAGTAACAAAGGAAAGAATTAAAACAGACTGCAAGCAGGTTCTCCAACTCACAGGAAAAACCTGGGGGTTGGTGACAGGATTGGCACTCCAGCCACCGTAAAAAAAAACCACACTGTTGCAATGTACTGCTGAGGTGTCACTCACTTCACTCGGGTCCCGATCCAGGTGGTATGTCATGTGGTAGGTGCGACAATGCACTATCAGCACATGCTCCCTCTCTCCCTGAGTGCCATTGTGAGAAATCTGCACATCCTCCCTCTGACGCACTAACACTGAGGACTTTCAGCCAACCAATTATTTAGCATAAGTGTGCCAAGAAATGTGACTGGGGCTCCTTTATACCAACAGTAATATGTCTTTATAATGCCTCACTACGACTAACTGCCAAGTCAGAAGTTTTCTTTCTTTTTATATTTCTTTCTTTTCCTTCTGGTGTATATATTTATTTATTTATTGAGCATCTATAAAAAGCCAAATTTCCCCCTGTGGACCAGTAAAGTTCTATCTATCTATCTATCTATCTATCTATCTATCTATCTATCTATCTATCTATCTATCTATCTATCTATCTGTCTGTCTGTCTGTCTGTCTGTCTGTCTGTCTTGCTGCCAAACCATTAGCAATATAAAAGTCAATAATCATTATGTGTACTATGAACAAGTTACAGAAATCAAAGCTCCTCCTAGTTAACCATATTAGATACATTTTCACAGCTTCTATTTTATGTTCTCCTCAGGCTGTACTAGATCCAGACAAATTAAACGGGCTCCATTACCTGATTATTTTCTATTATGTTCTAGCTGGACAGTGCGGTGAGCTGTGCAGCTGCTTCAGTGTTTAGGGAGCAGGGTATAATTCATTTCAAGATCAATGTCTGTATTATACATGAATGTTCTCCCCTTTTTCATGTGTGTTTCATTCAGAATGCCAAAGTTGTGCTTGTTAGGTGGATTGTTGGCTTTAAATTATTATGTTTGGAATAAACACGTGGAAGTAACTGTGACCTAGCTCATTCCTCTTCATTCTGGTGGTTGTTGGTATGAAAGCTACATGTAAGCTTCTGCAACCTCTACTTGCTTTTAATTTGCAAGACTGCTGGAGCCTGTCCCAGCAGTCATTGGGCACAAGACAAGAAAATGATCTGGATAGTGCACCAGTCCATCACAGGATGAGCACACACTTACACACTACTCACCAATTAAGTAATGCCATTTCTCATGACCTTTATGTCTTTGGACGGTTGGAGGAAACAATACAGGAGCAAAATATTTTATATAGTGCCTTTGTATAGTGAAAACATACCAAGGTGCTTCCCAAATATAGAGCAGTAGTGTTTTTCTTTCCATGTCAAAAATGGAACAAAGAGAAGCTGAGTTACTCATTAAAGGGAGTCACGTAGTGAGGTGCAGTACAGGACAGAAATGGGCAACTTTGTGCTTGATGGTCCTATATTGCCTGTTTGTGTATTCAAAAATATTTTTTTAAACGATGCATCTCCATCCATTGGAGTTTCTTGTACCTTTCATATTTTCTTTACTACATGGAGAAAAAGTTCTTCACTAAGTAGTTAATCACTGAAAATAAACCAATAAACTTGCACATGAATGTTTCAATAAAAGGTAAGATAAACAGTTAGAGATAGTTCTTGTTTATTTATTATAGGCCTTTCTGTTAAATAAAATCATCAGATCCAAAATGACTTGATTTTTGTAAATAAGTAGCAAGAAGGAAATGTTCACTTTGCATATGTTTGGTGCATATTAGAGTCACTTATGGTCAAGCTCATTCTCTTTAGTTCTGGTGGCTGGTGGTTTCCTTTAAGCATTGGTGGCTGCGACCTGCTTTTAATTAATCCATACAGATGTATTTGACCTGTACATTCATTTAAATTGTCACACAGAATTAGACATAATATCAGAAGCATCAGGCATAGGGACGTTCAACAGTAGATAGAGTGATTGATACACACACCCGCATTCACTCACAGTGGACAAGTTTAGATTTGCTAATCTGCATGGCTTTGGGATGTGAAAAGAATCTTTGAATCAAGATATCTCGAGCCTCAAGGCACCCACATTTACCACACTGGCACCATGCTAACCTAAAAGTCTAAAAAGAAAGAAAAACAGTAAAACTACTTCCCCAGGCTTGCAGGGGGCCAAAGACGAGAGCTAGCATTAAGTAGAATGACACAATCAAACACTGACCCGTACTGGGACAATTTAAAGTAGTGAATCTGAGAATACTGACCCTGGCACTGTCTGCGTGAAGTCTACACATTCTTTCTGTGACGCTGTGTGAGTTTTTCAAGAGGTATGTCAGTTTTCTTACCACAATGAAAATGATGGAGTGCAGGTATGTGTGAGGGAATGTGCCCTGTGATGGACTGGCATTATTTAGCTCTTTGTTCAGTACTGGTTTCTGCGTTGTCTTTGATAATGCCATAGTAGTCCTTGACCTTAAGACCTATGACTTTGAAATGGATAAGCATATATTTGAAAAAGTTACGTTGTAATTATCTGGACACCTGAACTCTCCAAAATGAACATTTAAAAAATTAACTTCATAGTTTTCATAATGGATGGACAGATGGATGAAAGTTAACCCAACATGCACATCTTCACATGTGGGATTAAACTGGAAGGTCTATAGAAATTCCCATAACGTTGATGATGCTAGATATTGAACCACTAGAAGTTGTAAAGACGCAGCACTGATGGCCACATCATTATGTCACCCACACAATATACTTCTGGAAATGAAAAACATTACATACTTCATACTTCTTCTTCACCTGTAAAATCTTAGAACACAATAGAAGCACTGCCTACCATTAGGTGACATTAATTTACCAGATTTTAGAAAATGCATTCATCTAATTAATTGCTTTGTTTCAGTTCTTTTTCTGTAGAGTCATCGGCCTGCCTAAGCATTCAATTAACGTTAGTAACGACTGAAGCAAGCTGTGTTCTGAGCTGTGAGTCGGTGAAAGGTACAGAAAATTGGCATCTTACTTTATTTAACCCAAAGCTTTTAGCACATACAACTCTCTGCTTGCCTGTTGTTAATTATACTGTATTTTCATTTTAAGAATTTTTTTAAGTCAACAGATTGTCTCTATTAATTGCTTATAGTCTCTTTTAAAAATGACAATTATAGAAAAGTGGCCATGAGTAACAATTGGGTCCTAAATATCCATCGATCTATTATCCTACCCACTATATCCTAACTACAGGGTCATGGGGGTCTGCTGGAGCCAATCCCAGCCAGCACAGGGTGCAAGGCAGGAAACAAACCCTGGGCAGGGTGCCAGCCCACCACAGGGCACACACACCAAGCACAATTTAGGATCGCCAATCCACCTAACCTGCATGTCTTTGGACTGTGGGAGGAAACCCACTCAGACACGGGGAGAACATGCAAACTCCACGCAGGGAGGACCTGGGAAGCGAACCCAGGTCTCCTAACCATGAGGCAGCAGCGCTACCCACTGCGCCACTGTGCCGCCCATCCTAAATATCAATCTCTCAATTGCTTCTACACCTACTTGTATGCACATTGTGAAGTGGCTATATAGTACTGAAGGCAATAAGAGAGCAAAACTTTAGTAAAAAAAAGAGTAGCAAATTAAACCATGAATAAAACCCATCTCTTTGTTAATTTCCTTAGAAAAGTGAAAAAGTGCCTATTTAAAAATATTAAACAAAGAATAGGCAGCATACTTATTTGCTCAGGTGGTCAAAGTAATGTCAGTAATACATGCTGAATTTACAAATGTACTAAAACCAACAGGCAAATGCAAGGACCAGAATCAAGTTTAGCAATGATAATCAACCGCTTAAGCTTTATTCTGTATGTATACCAGTGATGTATAGAGCTGATTAGGAGCTTTTGGTCACAATGGTTGACAGAGGTTGTAGGTTTTCTTTGCAACAAAATTTCAGAGTTTTTACTTGTTTCTGTTATCAGATTACATAATCAGAATGTTTGGTTTTAAGGGTTTCCCAAATTTTCATCCACATTTGCACCTGCTTATTCTGATGTAGTGTCATGTGTTATAGCAGAGCCTATCATGACTATATCTGCTGAAGGGTATGCAATAATATATAGTTTTATACACTACTGGTCAACAGTTTTAGAACACCTCTGTTTTTCCAGTTTTTCTTCAAATTCAATCAGTTGAGATGCAATAAATGACCTAAAATGGTGTAAAGGTAAATAGCAAACTGCCAGAGGTTTAAATTTAAAGGGTTTTTAAGTAATGAACAGAAGTTGGGAAACCTGTGCAAATTGTTTGATTCAACTTGCCAGGCTTAATTTACTTTTATTGCTGCAGAACATCTGTAGGTTTCCCTGAAGAAAGCCCATTTGTAATAATCTGAAATTTCCTTTTTTCAGTTTTTGTTAACCTAAACTTTAAATTTAAATTTAGGTTGAAGAAAAACCGGAAAAACTGAGGTGTTCTAAAACATTTGATCGGTAGTGTAGCTATGTAGACATCATGTATTATGTATTGCAAAGTTATAATTAGCCATGGTAAATAGTTATACATATCACATAGTAGCATAATACTATTAATTGTTATTAATGATGATGCTGGCCCTATGGGAAGGGAGGAAGTTAGTTTAACTGCAGAATCCATTGAAGAGCCAAGAGAGGGTTGTACCTCTGGGTACCTGACAGAGGCATCAACAGCTGAGGGGATTAAAGAAAGAAAAACCCAGGCATATAAAATAATGTAGAGAAGGCAACCACACGCTTTGATTACTTTGCACATCCCCAGTCCAAAGATCTCGATCTGTTTTTCTGCTATCACCTCCAGTAATCCTCAAGATAGAGTGTGTTGTTGATGTGATGAAAGTGTTTGGAAAGCATGACCTTCAACTAGCAAGAGTACAACACTGAAGCTACCTGGACTCTATAAGACAAATACTCCTGGCCATGGCAAGCACATGAGTGCATTGAAAAGAGCAAGAGACAGCAGATTTAGGAGTTGTATGTCTCTTTTCTTTTGTTGGCAGTTACCATGGAAGCCTAATAATAATGACCCCCCACACACACACACACCATCAAAGAGTGGGTGTGTGCAGGTCTGTTGAAGCATGAACTCACCTAGAGAAAGGTGCCAGTCCAGTGCAAGGAGCACACACTCACACCTATACCGATATTAGTCAGCCTAGTCTGCACATCTTTGGGATATGGAATAAAAAACAAAGCATCTGAATTTGGGACTCTGGAACTGAGGGGCATCAGTGCCATCCACTGACTTTTCATTAAGTATTTGTAAAATATTTAAAAGAAAATGTGATTGAAATATATTGTTTCTATATAACAAACTATAACATATTGGAAATTTTGACAATGCCCTTTGTGATCTTATACTGTATGGCACAACCACTAATCAAACATGTTTCCAAATTTTTAGTCAAAATGTCAATTTTTCACAAACTTCATAGCCCTGGTCAAAATTGCTTGTGCATTAATAGTATTATTGTTACTTTTCTCTCATCTGAATGATTTTTATTTGTTTAATCAGCACTATGTAGACTCAAATGAGAACAAGAGCAACAACAACAAGTGTGCTGCCCCACTACAGGAACTGGTCTTTGCCACTGTGTTAGCTTATCAGAACAGGATATCCTTTATAGAGCCATTCACCCCTAATAGTGTGCCAAAAAGTCAGTGAAGGATATGGGGGACTATAATTCTTGAACATAACTCAGGTTTACTAAAATGTCTTAATGAAAAAAAAACAGTTCCTTGTCATATTATACATGATCTGTTTAAGTGTAGCCAGTCACCAAATTTATAAATGCTTATAAACAGTATAAATGAAGACAATGTACATTTGAAATATGTGTGATAGTTAGCACAGATCCCTTACAGCTCCAGTCATGTTTGTGTACAATTCATACTCTGTTTGCACCTGAATCACATGTACATTTGGTTAGTTGGTACTACAGCTCTAAACTGGCCCATGTATAAGTGACTGGGGGTGTTACTGTGGCACAGAGGTTAGCACTCCTGCTTCATAGTTCCAGACATATTCATTTTCACATCCTCTGCATATTCCATTTTCATCCTCAGAGATATGTACAGTACATTGGGTTATTGGTACAATATCTCTAAATTGAGTCAGCCAGGACAAGTGATTGGCAGAGTGATTAGTTTTGCTTCCCCAGCTCCTGGGGCTCAAGGCCTGTTTCTGACCTGGCCACTGTCTGTATGGAGTTTGCTTTGACTGTCTATGGCTATCTTTGGTTATCTCCACATTGTAAATATATTGCATGCATATACACTCACCTAAAGGATTATTAGGAACACCTGTTCAATTTCTCATTAATGCAATTATCTAATCAACCAATCACATGGCAGTTGCTTCAATGCATTTAGGGGTGTGGTCCTGGTCAAGACAATATCCTGAACTCCAAACTGAATGTCAGAATTGAAAAGAAAGGTGATTTAAGCAATTTTGAGCGTGGCATGGTTGTTGGTGCCAGACGGGCCGGTCTGAGTATTTCACAATCTGCTCAGTTACTGGGATTTTCACGCACAACCATTTCTAGGGTTTACAAAGAATGGTGTAAAAAGGGAAAAACATCCAGTATGCGGCAGTCCTGTGGGCGAAAATGCCTTGTTGATGCTAGAGGTCAGAGGAGAATGGGCCGACTGATTCAAGCTGATAGAAGAGCAACTTTGACTGAAATAACCACTCGTTACAACCGAGGTATGCAGCAAAGCATTTGTGAAGCCACAACACGCACAACCTTGAGGTGGATGGGCTACAACAGCAGAAGACCCCACCGGGTACCACTCATCTCCACTACAAGTGGTGGTGTAATGGTGTGGGGGATGTTTTCTTGGCACGCTTTAGGCCCCTTAGTGCCAATTGGGCATCGTTTAAATGCCACAGGCTACCTGAGCATTGTTTCTGACCATGTCCATCCCTTCATGACCACCATGTACCCATCCTCTGATGGCTACTTCCAGCAGGATAATGCACCATGTCACAAAGCTCGAATCATTTCAAATTGGTTTCTTGAACATGACAATGAGTTCACTGTACTAAAATGGCCCCCACAGTCACCAGATCTCAACACAATAGATCATCTTTGGGATGTGGTGGAATGGGAGCTTCGTGCCCTGGATGTGCATCCCACAAATATCCATCAACTGCAAGATGCTATCCTATCAATATTGGCCAACATTTCTAAAGAATGCTTTCAGCACCTTGTTAAATCAATGCCACGTAAAATTAAGGCAGTTCTGAAGGCGAAAGGGGGTCAAACACCGTATTAGTATGGTGTTCCTAATAATCCTTTAGGTGAGTGTAAATTGTAGTTTAGCTGTTGTTTTTGAATTGTCTGCATGTGTGTGTCAGGAAGGGGGTGCTCAGTTAAGAACACGTGTCCCAAACAGGGTTTGTTACAATCTTGAGCCTAATGCTGTTAGGATAGTCCCCAGAACCTGAGCGAATGGATGGATGAGTGAGTGTGACAGTGCACTGTGATTTGCTGTCATCCCAACCTAAGGAGAATAACAGGTTTAGTATTAAAATATTATCTCATTATTTTTGCAATTCTGATACTAGCTTGCAATGTAATATAAGAATACCTTCCTTGAATCTGTCCATGTCCAGCCCAATGTTAAGGACACAGGAATTATTATACCTCATGGGTTTAATTGTAATACAACACAATAGGGATAGAGGGAGGAATAAACAAAAATAGAACTAAAAATATCAAAGTAAGGTAGACATGACAGAACTAATCAGGCCTTCCGTTTGATTCTGCTTTTACAGGTTTTTACCTGTTAATGAACTGGCATGACTCATTCAGTTCTGCCATCTCCTAGGTATCACTAACAACTTCCTTCTTACTTATAAATACAACACCAATACAACTCCTCTCCCCAGTATGCCATAGAGTCTGTATTTTAAGTTGCATGAACTGTTAATTTGCATATAAAATTTTGTGGAAATAGGGTCTGCCATTTTTGCATTGTTAGCAAACAAATTATTTATATGAAAAAGCAGCAAAAGAGAGAGATTTGGATCATTTATTGATCTTACTTTGGGAAACTATGAAGGCACAGTAGTACACTGCAAGTGGCTACTAAAGTCCCAATGTGATCATTTTGCATGTTCTCCCTCTCTCTGTCTGACTCTCAGTCAGCCTAATACTTGGGTCTTCAGACTACAATCTTTTGGACCTGAAGCTTTTTCCTTGAAGAAACAGTGAGCAGAGTCAATTTATGGACCTGGGTCTATTTCCACAAGGGAACAAAATTGTTAACTTCCTGGTATTAGGTTCCACCATCTTCTGTGCTTGAGTTTCCACCCTGTGACCAGCAAGTACATGGATCTAGAATGTAATGCATGTTAATAGATAGTAAACTGAATAGCAGGGGTGTGGAATTGCTAACCATTAGTTAGAAATGTTAAATGGACATGTGTCAAAACAATCCAGTCACCGCTTGTGAAGAAAACAAACCAAACCTTACATTTTACAACTAGCAAGTGCAGAAATCTAAATTCTTTATTTTTGATGACTGTTTATTTTAGGAAATGTAAAAGAGTCTTTCCTTTATAGATCATAAATTCAGGACCAATGCTAATGCCAACACTTTCTTATTTATAACCTGGCATCTGTTATACAGTATCACACATATAATCAGGTACACCCTAGTTTACGCAACGAGAAAATGTCTCTACAAATCAGTATAATACTGGCACTAAACAAATTAATCAACAATGCAAAATTGAAAAATAAAGAAAAATGAATCGCAAGAAAGCAAAGCAAGGTAATGATATTTCTCACCTTTGATAATTCTTTATTCAATTTAGAGACCCTATCCCAGAAGCACTAGGCCATGGAAGAGGTCCAGTTCATTGCAGGGTCCGCACACACACATACATCCATAATCGCAAATGCAAACTTGCTAATTTACAGTCACCAATTTATCTGTTATTACATGTCTTTGGGAAGTATAGAAATGTCCAAACAGATTGGTAGAGTCTGCAAATTCCATGTGGATAGCATCTAGGTGTGGTATTTGAGCTCAGAACACTGAGGTGACAACAGTACCCACTGTGCCAAAACACACTAAAATACACTTAAACAGCTACAGCTCTTGACCATAGTCATATTCTTAATAATATGTATTTACATTCTGTAAAAAGAGAAGATGCTTTTGTGGCATTTATCTACATTTATGCATAGAATGATGCTTTGTAATTCAAAAGTATACAAGAAAAACTGTTACCTTATTGGTATAATTTACAAAGAAAGGATAAACACAGGGAGTACATAAATACAAAGGAAGCAAAGATCAAACTAAACCCCTGCTGTCAATTTAAGACTATGTGGGTGTTAAACCTCTCACTGTCTATGTGGCAGGGTGGTCTGTTCATCACCCAATCACCTTCTGTCTCTCCCTCTCTCATTCTTTCACAAGCCTGGTCTGCCTTTGCCTTGTGGCAATATTAGAACCCCTATTTTCAACCAAGGCTTGGAATCAATTCTAGTGTCAAGGATGGTCCATCTTTTCCTTCATCTATCAATCTGTCTATCTACAGTCATATGAACAAGTTTGGGAACCCCTCTCAGCCTGCATAATAATAATAAATCTCTACTTTCAACAAAAAAGATAACAGTGGTATGTCTTTCATTTCCTAGGAACATCTGAGTACTGTAGTGTTTTCCAAACAAAGATTGTTAGTGAAGCAGCATTTAGTTGTATGAAATTAAATCAAATGTGAAAAACTGGCTGTTCAGAAATGTGGGCCCCTTTGTAATTTTGCTGATTTGAATGCCTGTCACTGCTCAATACTGATTACTTGCAACACCAAATTGGTTGGATGAGCTCATTAAGCCTTGAACTTCATAGACAGGTGTGTCCAATCGTGAGAAAAGGTATTTAAGGTGGTCAATTGCAAGTTGTGGTTCCCTTTGACTCTCCTCTGAAGAGTGACAGACAGCATGGGATCCTCAAAGCAACTCTCCAAAGATCTGAAAACAAAGATTGTTCAGTCTCCTGGTTTAGGGGAAGGCTACAAAAGGTATCTCAGAGGTTTAAACTGTCAGTTTCAACTGTAAAGAATGGAATCAGGAAATGGAAGGCCACAGGCACAGTTGCTGTTAAACCCATGTCTGGCAGGCCAAGAAAAATACAGGAGCAGCATATGCGCAGGATTGTGAGAATTGATACAGACAACCCACAGATCACCTCCAAAGACCTGCAAGAACATCTTGCTGCAGATGGTGTATCTGTACATTGTTCTCCAATTCAGCGCAATTTGCAGAAAGAATATCTGTATGGCAGGGTGATGAGAAAGAAGTCGTTCCTGCACTCACGCCACAAACAGAGTCGCTTGTTGTATGCAAATACACATTTAGACAAACCAGATTCATTTTGGAACAAAGTGCTTTGGACTGATGAGACAAAAATTGAGTTATTTGGTCATAACAAAAAGCGCTTTGCATGGCGGAAATAGAACACCGCATTCCAAGAAAAACACATGCTACCTTCTGTCAAATTTGGTGGAGGTTCCATCATGATGTGGGGCTGAGTGGCTAGTTTAGGGACTGGGGCCCTTGTTAAAGTCGAGGGTTGGATGAATTCAACCCAATATCAACAAATTCTTCAGGATAATTTTCAAGCATGAGTCACAAAGCTGACATTACGCAGGGGTTGGATATTCCAACAAGACAATGACCCAAAACACAATTTGAAATCTACAAAGGCATTCATGCAGAGGGAGAAGTGCAATGTTCTGGAATGGCCGTCACAGTCTCCTGACTTGAATATCATCGAAAATCTATGGGATGATTTGAAGCAGGCTGTCCATGCTCGGCAGCCATCAAATTTAACTGAACTGGAGAGATTTGGTATGGAAGAATGGTCAAAAATACCTCCATCCAGAATCCAGACACTCATCAAAGGCTATAGGAGGCGTCAAGAGGCCGGTATGTTTGTAAAAGGAGGCTCAACTAAGTATTGATGTCATATCTCTGTTGGGGTGCCCATATTTAAGCACCTGTCTAATTTTGGTATGATGTATATTGCATATTTTGTTAATCCAATAAACTTAATGTCGCTGCTGAAATACTACTGTTTCCATAATGCATGTCATATACACTCACCTAAAGGATTATTAGGAACACCATACTAATACGGTGTTTGACCCCCTTTCGACTTCAGAACTGCCTTAATTCTACGTGGCATTGATTCAACAAAGTGCTGAAAGCATTCTTTAGAAATGTTGGCCCATATTGATAGGATAGCACCTTGCAGTTGATGGAGATTTGTGGGATGCACATCCAGGGCACGAAGCTCCCGTTCCACCACATCCCAAAGATGCTCTATTGGGTTTAGATCTGGTGACTGTGGGGGCCATTTTAGTACAGTGAACTCATTGTCATGTTCAAGAAACCAATTTGAAATGATTTGAGCTTTGTGACATGGTGCATTATCCTGCTGGAAGTAGCCATCAGAGGATGGGTACATGGTGGTCATGAAGGGATGGACATGGTCAGAAACAATGCTCAGGTAGTCCGTGGCATTTAAACGATGCCCAATTGGCACTAAGGGGCCTAAAGTGTGCCAAGAAAACATCCCCCACACCATTATACCACCACCACCAGCCTGCACAGTGGTAACAAGGCATGATGGATCCATGTTCTCATTCTGTTTACGCCAAATTCTGACTCATTTGAATGTCTCAACAGAAATCGAGACTCATCAGACCAGGCAACATTTTTCCAGTCTTCAGCTGTCCAATTTTGGTGAGCTCATGCAAATTGTAGCCTCTTTTTCCTATTTGTAGTGGAGATGAGTGGTACCCGGTGGGGTCTTCTGCTGTTGTAGCCCATCCGCCTCAAGGTTGTGCGTGTTGTGGCTTCACAAATGCTTTGCCGCATACCTCGATTGTAACGAGTGGTTATTTCAGTCAAAGTTGCTCTTCTATCAGCTTGAATCAGTCGGCCCATTCTCCTCTGACCTCTAGCATCAACAAGGCATTTTCGCCCACAGGACTGCCGCATACTGGATGTTTTTCCCTTTTTACACCTTTCTTTGTAAACCCTAGAAATAGTTGTGCGTGAAAATCCCAGTAACTGAGCAGATTGTGAAATACTCAGACTGGCCCGTCTGGCACCAACAACCATGCCACGCTCAAAATTGCTTAAATCACCTTTCTTTCCCATTCTGACATTCAGTTTGGAGTTCAGGAGATTGTCTTGACCAGGACCACATCCCTAAATGCATTGCAGCAACTGCCATGTGATTGGTTGATTAGATAATTGCATTAATGAGAAATTGAACAGGTGTTCCTAATAATCCTTTAAGTGAGTGTATTAAAAGGAAGTTGCTACTTTGAAAGCTCAGCCAATGAGAACAAAAATCCAAAGAGTTAAGAGGGGTACCCAAACTTTTTCATATGACTCTATCTATCTATCTATCTATCTATCTATCTATCTATCTATCTATCTATCTATCTATCTATCTATCTATCTATCTATCTATCTATCTATCTATCTATGGCTTAATTAACCATTAAGTAAAATAAGCATGTGCTTGGAGCATCAAGTGAAGGAGGCAGAGATGTCTTAACACATGGGCATGCTGGGCAGTTGCCTGGGTACCCCGAGCATAGGGGCCCTGTGTTACTCTATGTATGTTGTGACTTGCTGAGTGGTTGGGTATCTATCTATCTGTGGCAAATTTTAAGTTGATAAGATGTGATAGCAGATTTCCTCACTTGAGAGTATTATCTGCATTTTGCTTCATCTATTTAATGTAATTTATTTCATATCTATATACTGCATTGAATTTAGTGCTCTTCATATCACACTATTTTATACTGTGTATATAGTCTTTAATATGTTTCTATCCATCCATCTATTGTGTATCTAAGGAACTATGTGTGTGGAAACAGGGGAGCAGGCAGGATTGCTTGCTGTCAAGAATGTCCTATGATCTGTCATTTAGGTTTAATCATATTGAGCTGAGTGGGGTCAGGTCCAATTGTATGTCTAGCTCCCCTTAAAGTGTCAATATATGCAGATGGCATGGTCTTCTATGATGATGATGTGAACAAACTGGTGTGCATTCAGAAATGCAACAAAGAACAACACTAAGAAAAATAAGTTTCTTAAAAAGCAGTGCTGATATAGAAATTGACATTCTGCTCCCCACCCCTTATTCCTGGCATTGAAGGGGTTTACTTTATTTGGAGTTTACCTTGAATACCAGAGATTTACTCAAAGTGTGCTACAGAAAGTCCTGGCCTGACAACATGGGTGGAGAAGGATCCTCCCATCTGTAAACCTACAGGGTGGGTAACTCCTGACAAACAGTCTTAAGTCCTCCACCCTGTAGTACAAGTACTTTTGTTCAAAGATCCAATTGTTTCAAGATTTGGAATAGAATGTTCTCGATGCAAAAGTGTGTGCTATGTCTGCTTCTACCAGAACATGACAAGACCTCAGTGTGGCTAGCAGGGTTACTCTTTTCTGCTGTGGCTTATACAGATACTGATTAGAATGCTACCCCTTAACGGACTCCACACAGTTTTACTGAGATATGTAGGAGACGTGGGAAAGGAAACAATAATGTTTTGCTGAGACTGGTTCTTTGGGCTTTTCCAAGTTTTGATCAAATTGTTTTAAAAACCTAGACACTGTGACCTGTGAGAAGATCCACAAAACCACCATTAAGTTAAGCTTATTGGAGACACTCGTTTCTAATGGCTTGATATTTTCAAAAAATGATATTTTCACTTACCGATGAGAATTCTCATTGAAGAGTGTGACTTGCAAACTTGAACGCTTAAACATGGAAAAGTGCAGACATCATTGCACCCTCTACAGGCCTAATCTAGAGTATTATAACAAACCATAAAATAGCTCAATACCCTGTGATTGAGAAACCTAGAGAAAAGGACAAGCTTACAGTCCTGGTGACAGCTAAAACAGACAAAATTATGGTGAGCACATTTAGAAAACCATTCTGCACCAAGGGTGTCCAAAATGCATCACCAATAACACAACCACTCTGAACGGAGAGGTGATGCCATCCTGGAGATCTTGGGAAAAGCCACCATTACATAAGAGTCCAGCTGATCTACTGGAACTACTGTTGTCCATTATTTTGTTTGTGAACACAAAAAGTTAACCAAATAATTTTAATACTCGTCAGTTCTGAAATTTCACAGATAATGGGTGTCTCTTCTTTTTGATTAATAGATTACAGTCAATAATGTGCTGTTTTTTTAAATAATATTAAATATTGTTTGTTAAAAATATATATACAGTACGTAGAGTTGCCTCTCCAGATTAGTGAATTTAATGTTTAAACAAATAAATGGGAATATTTTTGGAGCTTGTCAAAATATTGCGGAAACGTTTTGATGACTAATTAGCCAAGAATGTGTAATTAATGACTGAAAATAATTTGTGATGAATAAAATCATATAATATAGAAATATTAGTCATCATCATCATTATCAGTCAGTCATTTTCCAACCCGCTATATCCTAACACAGGGTCACGGGGGTCTGCTGGAGCCAATCCCAGCCAGCACAGGGCGCAAGGTAGGAACAAACCCTGGGCAAGGCGCCAGCCCACTTCAGGGCACATACACACCCACACACCAATGCACCTAACCTGCATGTCTTTGGACTGTGGGAGGAAACCGGAGCACCCGGAGGAAACCCACTTAGACACGGGGAGAACATGCAAACTCCACATAGGGAGGTGTTATTTCATATTCGTTAATGTATGTGCATGCTGTATCACTGAATTAAAGGTTCTTTTTGTGGAATCTACACCAACTACCTTTCACCTTCAATGCCCTACTTTGGTTATTCAGGAGGTCCAGACATCTCATTTCAGCTGGTTTCCACTCTGTGCGCTTTGCTCATAATGGTCCCTCCTTCACTCAGCTGCCTCTATCAAAACCCGTGTAAAACTATAGCCATCATTCTCTTGACTCTTACCTTTCTCAAGCTCACAGTCACTCACCTGCTGCTTGATTTCTTTTCTCCCAGTTTCTTTTACTCTTTTCTTAACTGCCACTCTCCTTTTTATCTTTGTGGCCAACCCACAAAAAGCAATTAATAAATTAAACCACAAAAAAATATCCTTGTGTGACACTCCCCACCACTGTTATGAGAAAGTATTATTATTATTATACGGCAATTTTCAAATTTGCGAGGGCCCTCCAACCCTAACCATTGCAAATGTAAATATGTAGGTATATATATATATATATATATATATATATATATATATATATATATATATATATATATATATATATATATATATATAGTGGTAGATAGGGGGTGCTCTCGCTCCCTTGAACCCTTGTCCACGACTTCAAACACCAGGTAAAAGTCCAAATTCTGACTTTATTAAATCTCCACAGTGCACAAAGCACACTCTCCACCACTATACCCATAAATCACAAATACTCAATAACAATAAACAATCCTCCAGCTCCCAGACGCGTTGCCACCCTTCCACCCAGCTCAGCTCACCGTCTGGGAGCTCCCACAGTCCTTTTATATCTCCTGACCCGGAAGTGTTCTCAATCCCCAGTCCATGTGATTCTCAATCACTTCCGGGTCAGGCAAAAGCTCTTCTCTTCCTATGACGAACTTCCAGGTCATAGGGCACGAAGAAGTCCTCGGTTCTCCCTGCAGCTCCCTCTTGTGGCCTCCATGGCATCCAGCAGGGCTGTGCATAAAAACCACATGGTCCATGATGCCCTGCTGGTCTTCTGGGGACCTCCATGCTGCAAGGAGGGCTCCACCTGACGGCTTGGGGGTATTGGCCAGGATAAATGGCCAGCCATCCTCCACAATATATATATATATATATATATTTATATATATATATATATTGTGACGGACAGCCGGGTCCCATGCCCGGCGGGGCGCCTCTGCCGCCTACGTCCCGGGGGAGCCATCATGGACATTGCAATACCTTCCCCGGGGCGCTTGGGGGCAGTCTCCCTGGCAGTGGGTTCCTCCTCAATCTCCCCCGTGGCTCCATGGGACATGGAGTCCACCACAGCAGCCCGGTTGGGAGATGGGGTGGCCGCTAGGGGGTGCTGCAGAGATCCAGACACCACACTGGACGGTTTATCAGCCCCACCTGGAGGTGCAATTAAGACCAGCTGGTCAGGCACCTGGATCACTTCCAGGTGGGGCATAAAAGGGCCTGCCTCCCAGCAATCGAGGCCAGAATCGGGAGGAAGAGGACGAGGTTGCCTGGGAGGAGTGGTGGAGCAGGAAAGTGTTTGGTTTCTTTGTGTGTTTGTGTTGGACTGTGTTTGGGCTGTGTGCACGGGAAGACGTGTCACACAGCTGAAGAAAAATAAAGATCTTGAGTGTGAACACGTGCCTCTGCGTATTCTATGCCGGGTCGGGCGCTATAAAGCGCTTGTTTACACTGGCGTAGTCGTCGGATCCCGCCCGTCCATTTGGGTGGAACCTGCGGTTTTACATTTGCTGACCCGGCATAGCGGCGCAACAGCGGGCACGGTTCTCGGCTCAGCGGCGTCGGAGGCGCGCTCCCGACGCAGCTACAGAGGCAAGTAGTCAGGTCTACACAGCACAGCGCACTGAAGCGCGCACACGCGGCAGGGGCCGCGAGCCAGCACACGAGGTACAGCGCGAGGAAGGGGAGAAGCGCGCACACGCGGCAGGGGCCGCAAGCAGGCACGCGCCACCCAGCGCAAGAGTACCCAACGAAGCCGCCGAGGAGCTGCTGCAGGCGCCTTTGTCATGGGGAAGAAAAAAGCCGGGCGGACACAGAGGCCAACTGGCAGACGCCGCCACGCTAGTCCGCCGCCGCGGGTTGCAACGGAGGTAGGTGACGGGTTGCGGGTATGTTTTCCGCCTGCGGGTCATCCTACCTCCTGGGCGCCAAGGCGAAGCACGGGTGCGGGCAGGGGGACGAGTGTCCATGGCGTGACGGCGAAGCCAGCTCGGGAGAGAACGAGGCGGAGCTGTGTCTTCCCTTCGGCCTGAGCCAGTGGCTGGCGGAGGAAAGCCCGGACGAGCTCCCCAGCGTGGTGCCCGGCAAGGAGAGCGGAGCAGCTTCCAGAAGCAGGTAAGCGGGGGGCGTGTGTCAATCACCCGCTGAGGAGGATCGGCAGGCGGGGATGGCGGACGCCCTTCCCTCTCCTCCAGACTACCCGAAGGGGCCGTGGGGATCCACAGGGTCTTGTTGGCACCTTGATCGGCGGAGGCGACACGGAGAGCCCAAATCCACCGCCCGGCCGCCACTATTAATGTTTCTTGGGCTGTAGGGGAGGTGAAGTCCATTGTCCTCGCCCTACAGTCCCTTTTACAAGTTTTTCAGGTCCTGTCGGAGGCGAAGGAGGGCTGGAGAAGAAGCTCGGTATCCCGTGCGGGGCCCTGGCTGAATGGCTGTGCGACGGCGGGTGGCCAGCCTCCCACCGGCAGGACAAAGCGGTGCAGGTAAGTGAAGCCGGCACCGCAGAGAAAAGGGGGCGCGACGGCAGCGGTGTTGGTTAGTACTGCCTGTCAGGCGGACCCGCCCACCACACGAGAGGCTGCTGTTATGACTGGCGGCAAGGCGGATGGCGTGTGGGGAGGCAACAGGTGGAACCCGGCTGCCAAACAACCCCACCCCGACCGCCAGCGCCGGTCTTGCGGCAGTCTAAAGGGACGCAGGCGGTGCAGGGTCCCTCCTTTTCTCATAGGGGGACTCAGACCGCCAGTGCGTCCCAGAGGAAAAGGGGTAACCGGAAGACGAAACCGGGAACCCGTACATAGCACAGTGTATGCCTGGCGGCTTGGAGCGAAGGAGGGCTGCACTGCAGAGGGCGGAACCGTCACAAGCCCTCCTCGGAGGCGAAGGGCAGATGTTCCCTGCCTGCTTCCGCATGCAGAGGGCCGTACTGGAGGGTGGCGGTGTTATACCTGTGGCGCGGTGGCCATGTCTGGCGGGCTTGTCCCAGGGGCGTCGGGGCAACGCCCCCAGACCTGTTTATTCTGTTTTAACAGGGCGCAGCCGCGGAACCAGGAATGCCGACTCCCCGTCCTGGAGAAGACCGGCCCTCAGCGGGCAGGCGATGAGCCGCAAGCCCTCATCTGAGGGAGGGGCCATGTGACGGACAGCGGGTCCCATGCCCGGCGGGGCGCCTCTGCCGCATCGTCCGGGGAGCCATCATGGACATTGCAATACCTTCCCGGCGCTTGGGGCAGTCTCCTGGCAGTGGGTTCCTCCTCAATCTCCCCGTGGCTCCATGGGACATGGAGTCCACCACAGCAACCGGTTGGGAGATGGGGTGGCCGCTAGGGGGTGCTGCAGAGATCCAGACACCACACTGGACGGTTTATCAGCCCCACCTGGAGGTGCAATTAAGACCAGCTGGTCAGGCACCTGGATCACTTCCAGGTGGGGCATAAAAGGGCCTGCCTCCCAGCAATCGAGGCCAGAATCGGGAGGAAGAGGACGAGGTTGCCTGGGAGGAGTGGTGGAGCAGGAAAGTGTTTGGTTTCTTTGTGTGTTTGTGTTGGACTGTGTTTGGGCTGTGTGGCGGGGAAGGCGTGTCACACAGCTGAAAAAAATAAAGATCTTGAGTGTGAACCGTGCCTCTGCGTATTCTATGCCGGGTCGGGCGCTATAAAGCGCTTGTTTACAATATATATACACGTATATATATATATAGTGGAACCTTGGTTTGCGAGTAACTTGGTTTACGAGTGTTTTGCAAGACGAGCTAAATTTTTTAATAAATTTTGACTTGATAAACGAGAGATGTCTTGCAATACGAGTAGTATGGATACACTTTGTCTGCTGAGCGTCATATGATCACAACTGAGCTGATGGTTCTTCTCTCGCTCGCGCGCATCTCTCTCTCTCCTTATCTCACTCACTCGCGCGTGCGTCTCTCTCTCTCTCTGTCTCTTCTCTTGAGGGCAATCGTCACCTATTCTCCATCTGAGTCTGTGTGCCTCACTCATATAGTCAACATCTGTACGAGTGTATACTGTTTACTACAGCATTCTGACCAAGTGTGTGTGTGTATGTGTGTGCGCACGCGCGTGTGTGTGCTATGAAGTGCGAGTCCCTGTCTTGCGCCCCAAAACACGAAGCTGAGTCTCAGTACATTAACAACACCAGCTTTATTCAGATTGAAACAGCAACAGTGCGGATATTTATTGTAGCGGGGTCTTTATAATGTTCCTTGTATCACCCATCAACGACAAGCGCTTATAGCATGTCTGCGATCTTTTTGGATATGCTTATATGGCGAACTGCTACAGCGCTGGGAGACTGTGATTGCTTTGGGACACTTCTGCGTGTCGTCCCATTGGGTGGAATCCCACAAGAGTTTAGAAACTCACTCACACCAGCCATGATTCTTTTCAAAGGTAAAGTGCAGGTTAATTTGTTTTATGTATTTTTACTTTATATTTTGTATTAATCATTTTTATATGAATAGGTTTGGGTTGTGAAACGAATCATCCGAGTTTCCATTATTTCTTACGGGGAAATTCACTTTGATATACGAGTGCTTTGGACTGCGAGCACGTTTCCGGAACGAATTATGCTCGCAAACCGAGGTTCCACTGTGTATATATATATATATATATATATATATATATATATATATATATATATATATATATATATATATATATATATATATATATATATACTCCCCTCCTTATTTGTTATATTTTGCCTTGGATTCCTGTAAGTGTAATCATGCTCCTCTAATGATAATTGCTGCATATATATGTTTAGTATCATTCTTTTCAGAATTTATTGAACTTTAATGTGATGTTGTTTGATTTTCAGATTCTTATTCTGTTTTTAAATTATAAACTAAAATATCAAGGAAGTCGTGGTTTTTATTTTTGATCAAGTACACTTTCTTTTACAGGAACAAAGTATTAAAAAAAAAAGATCTATTCATAACACCACTGTCTGTATTTAGGTGTTTTAATTAGCTGAAGGTCGAGTTATGATGACCCATTGCATACCACTTTAGTTTTCATGATATATACTGTTATTTAAATGAGTCATTTTTTTTAAAAAAGTTATTTTATTTATAAGAATGTCAGTTAAAATGAATGGATTGTTTATTTAATAAATACTCATTGAGCATAGTGAACCTCAGTTTAACGGGAACACTCTAATCGGTAAGAGAGTGAATATTTTATTCTCATTTCATGATTTTTACTCTGTTAAATAATAATAAATAATAATCACATTTTCTTTTACATAATTATAGAATTTTGTGATTTTGACTCCAATCAATAATTTTTCTTTTGTATATTCATAGATTTTACTAATATTCTGGTCGCAGCTGTAGGTTGGGTGCCAAAGGCGCCAGCATTAACAAAAATGCTGATTTGTCACGTGGAAAAATTAAGTACAGCAACACATTTATCAACATTTAAAATCAGAATCCGATGTTCTGTGTTAGGTGCCAATGATTAGAACCTCCTAAGGGAGTGTGCAGGGTGCAGGTGGACCTGAATGTCTGTTTTAAACCACAGATATTGAATGTCTGGTGTTCTCTTTGTGATTAATATGTGTGGTGTCCAACATGACAAGATCAGGAGAGCTCCCTAAAGCCCCCAGAAACAAGGTTGTGGATGCCTATGAGTCTTGCAAGAGATTTAAGAAGATCACCAAATGATTTAATCATTCATTCTACTGTAAGGAAGATCATCTACAAGTGATGTAGATTTCAAAAGACAGCTGATTTGTCCAGGACTGACCAGACCAGTAAATTCAGCCCAAGAGCTGATCATTTGGTATAAAGAGAAGTCTCCAGGAACCCCAAAGTTTTATCGCTGGTTACTCCTTTAAAAAGCATGCATTTATAATCAGAAAGAGATTGCATACATTTGACTTACATGTGTAGTGGACCAGGTAAAAGCATTTGCTGTCCAAAAAGAACATTAGAGCAAGACTACAGTTTGTCATTGAACATCTAAGCAAAGATCAGGCCTTCTGGAACAATGTGCTCTGGACAGATGAACCAAAGATAGAGTTGTTTGGCCACTGCAACAGTGGACATATTTGGTGCAAAGTGAAGACAGCATTTCAAGAGTAGAACCTCATGCCAACTGTCAAGCATGGTAGCAGAAATGTTATGGTTTTGGGTTGCTGTGCTGCCTCAGGGCCTGAGCAGCTTGTTGGTATTGAGTCAACTATGAATTATGAATCATATTAAAGTGTACTTGATAAGAATATGTGTCCATCTGTCCAAAAGTTGAAGTTGAACTGGAAATAAACCTTTCAATATGATAACAATCTGAAGAACACTAGCAAATACACCAAGGAATGGGTCAAAAAGAAGAAATGTGGAATTGTGGACTGGCCCAGTCATTGCCATGATTCTACCATTGAGATGGTGTGGGAGCATTTGAAAAGGGCAGTACATGCAGTACCGCCGCTCCCTATACGTAGAGTACGCAGTCTGCGTAGGGCACCAACTCCCAGGGGGGCACCATCCCAGCTGCTCAAAAAAATTGTTTTTATATATTATAATAATCAATTAATATTAATAATATACATATACAAATAAACAAAAATATAAACGTATATATTGCATTTTACGGTGAATGCAGAGTAGGCTAAGCACACGTGTTGACGCACGCGCCCTCATGTATTTACTTTTATTTGAATAAAGTTCTATTTTGGCCCCTATAGTAGGTGTTTTTTTTTTATTATTTTATTTTTACTTCCGTAATATTTGGGGGAGGGGGCACAAAAGTAAATTTCTGCTTAGGGCACCCATTTGGCCAGCAGCGGCCCTGAGTACATGCAAGAAAGCCCATAAGCATCTTGCAACTAAAGGATTTTTGCATGGAGGTGTAGTCACAAATACCACCAAGTTGAGACTAGCGGGCAGTAATGCAAAATGCCCAAAAGCAGTCATTCCGTGTAAAGAGGGCAATACCAGCATCTGAGGGCAAGGGTGGACTCAGTAGACCATTACTTCTATTAATTATTTTGTTGAATAAATGATTGGAAAAAGCAAGTTTTCCTTGTGTTTTTATTCAAGTGTATATCCTTTATCTATAGGCACTGTTTGCATGAACATCTATTGTTTACCTGTTCAAATATATGGAAAAGTCAACAATTTCCATGGGCATCCTATGAACCTTAACAGGGATATGCCAATGTAAAAAATCAGACAAATAGATGAAGAAATAGAGAAATACAAATAAAAAATATAATCAGTGGTAATTTCTGAAATCTAGAAACCTGCAGACTTTAAACAGCAGCAAAGCCGGCAAAGACACCAGCTGGTTTGCATTAACAACACAAGCGAAGCCTGACGTCTTTCTAAGCAGTCGCCACTAGATGGCGAGATTAGACAGTGAATGTACACCCTATTCCAACTAGCTTGTTGGCACAGGAGGGGTATTTGCTGGCTAACTTCTCTTATTCAATCTAATAATATTAATATTTGAATAATGGCTCACAAATTATCTTATTACTGATAGTATATATTGTTTCAATGGTTCCTATACTTTTATCTTCATATTTTGCTTGTTGCTTTCAAATTGACCTTTGCTTCACTACTGTCACTGAGGCAGGATTAAGAACAAACTAGAGCTTATTTCCTCTAAGCTTTGCCTAATTAATATTTCTCCAGAAATATTCTAAAAAGATCATCATTTCAATGTTGCTGCTTAAAGATGTGATAAAGTGTGAGTGTAAAAATTAGAAAGAGTCTGTGCACACTCCTTTGGTTTTTGATACTATGTTCTTTTTAATCCATTAGGGTTGATAATATAAATTGATCATCCATTCTGTTTCCTTTGCATTTGTTGATCTGCACCAGGTATTTGTAGATTTTTCTAAATGGGATGTCTTTTCCCCATCTGAAAAGTGGGTGGAGAGTACTAGCAGGTCCTGAGTGAAATGTCTTGGCATGCTTACATTTCAGAGCCCATTATTGTGTCTAGCTAGAGCTCTAATCAGCATCTGAAGCAAAAGAGGCTCTCACTATCATAAAAAAAGTTAATTAAACTGAGAGACAATTTCTTCCAAGTGCACTATTCTTGGTTTGAAACACTTTCATGATTTCCTCAGTGAGGGGATCAATCACAATCTTAGAGAAGAAATCCTTCCTTGGTTCAGTGTTATCCTTTCTCATCTGTCCTTCTTTGACTTTCTGCTGATGAAGATCACTTTCCTCCCTTCAAGAGCTGGGATCAGGTCAGGACTTGTTATTCTCCAATTTTTCAGGTGCACATGCATTCACCCCCAAGTTCATGCTGTTCTTGATCAGTTTCATTCGCAACCTACAAAGTGGAACACAATGCTTCTGATGCAAGGTTAGAAGACAAGAAAGGTATACTAGAAACGTTCAGGCTGAAGGACATACTGTACATCCGAAGATATAATAGGTAAAGCATTGTTTACAGAAGTTACCTCACATCTGTGCAGTCTTGGATTCCAAACCCAATCCAAGCAGTACCTGTGCAGACTTCATACGTTCTTTCCACCTCCTCATGGTTTTTCATTGGGTGCTCCAAAGATATGCAGTTTAGCATGATTGTTGGGCTTACATTCATCCATTTGGGAGAAAGTACCTCCAATGAAATGGAATCTTCTACTTTTTTTAATTATAATCTCTTAATGGAATGACAAGCATATCATAAGCCCACTTAATGGTCTTTTTGTTTGCAGAGGCGTGAGGATGCGGTGATTATTCTAACAGCACTAGGTGTGTGGCAGGAACCAGCCCAGCACAGGTCTCATGTGCAATGGAAAAACCTCGTAACTGCCATTTTTGTTAAAACTGAGTTTTTTTAGTTTTTGGAGTTACTAGGTCTTTCCTAATGTTATAAGGTAGTGGTGATGGCCAAATATGTCTTCATTCTGGTCATAGCACGATGGAAGAAGTTACTATGTGCACAGTATTTTACAAACTGCAAGACAAAAACCTAGCAACTCCACTGACCAATGAGGAAAGACCGCCTACCAATAAAAACATCAGATTATGATCATGTGATTTAAATGCTGCAACTGCGTGATTTAATGGCAGGTGCTGTTGATTCATGAAAAAAACAATATTGTGTATGTGAAGCTCAGGAAACAATTAAATCTAGAGATCGTTAATTATAGGGGCGACGTCATTTTCTCAATTTGCCGAAAACTTGAAAGATGTGACATACTAGGTTTTACTATAATTGGTGAACGGTCCTCTTCACGTACACACCCAGACAGGTGCCAGGTAACCTAAAACAACTAGCACATCTTCGGGGATAAGGGAGGAAAGCTGGAGTGCTCCGGGAAAAACTCACAGACACATGAGTGGAACTTGCTTCTTGTTTCTGTGTCCAACAATGGTGAGCCAGCACTGATGGATTCTACTTGCCAATATGCCACTTTTTCATTGTTGCAATGTCCTGCCGAAACTCTTTTTATGTTACTCAATGACCAGAACATTACAATGTTAGTACAATCTACACATGAACAGGCCATTCAGGCCAACAAAGTTAATCTGGTCTTATCCATTTAAGTTCAAGTCTAGTATTGAAGGTTCCTAAAGTCTGTCTATCTACCACACTACTTGGTTGCTTATTCCAAGTGTCTGTGGTTCTCTGTGAAGAAAAACTTCTAGTGTTTGGGTGAAATTTCCCCTTAACAAGCATTGAACTGTCCCTGTGTTCTTGTTGAACTCATTTTAAAGTAAAGGTCTCAATCTACTGGACTAATTCCTTTCAAAATGTTGAACACTTCAGTCATGTCACCTTTAGTCCGTGTTTGCTTAAAGTGAAAAGGCTCAACTCTTTTAATCTTTCCTCATAATTTATCTCCTGCAGTCCTGGAATCAGCCTAGTTGCTCTTCTCTTGTCATTTCCTAGTGTCACCATGTCTTTTTTGTAATGAGGAAACCGAAACTGCACACAGTACTCCAGATGATGCCACACCAGTGCATTATAAAGCCTGAGCAGAACCTCCTTGGACTTATACTCCACATATTATGCTATATAGGTTAACATCCTTTTTGCTTTCATAACAACTGCTGAACTCTGGCAGTTGATAGTGTTGAGTCCACTATGACTTCTATATCCTTCCAATATGGTGTACTTTACAGTTTCAGACCTCCCATTGTGCATTCAGACCTAATATTTGTACTTCCTACGAGTAATACTTTACCTTTACTTACATTAAATTTCATCTACCCAAGCATGAATGGTGTCCAAGTCCTTCTGTAGTGATTTGGCAGATTTTAATCCAACTATCTTGGTATCATCTGCAAACGTACCCATCTTGTTATTGATATTCTGATCCAAATCCATTCATCCATCCATTATCCAACCCGCTACATCCTAACTACAGATTCACGGGGGTCTGCTGAAGCCAATCCTAGCCAAAACGGGGCACAAGGCAGGGCACCAGCCCACCACAGAGCACACACAACCACACACCAAGCACACACAAGGGACAATTTAGGATTGCCAAAGCACCTAACCAATATATGAGCAGCAGCCTTAGCACTGACCCCTGTGGAGTACCACTCTTAACACCACCAAATTCTGATAGGTACCTTGCACCATCACCCTCTGCTTCCTGTGTTTTAACCAGTTCTGCACCCATCTATAGACTATATCCCAAACTTTATCAGTGCAGGTGGACCAGTGGTAGCGCTGCTGTCTCACAGTAAGGAGATGGGTTCGCATATTGGGTCCTCCCTATGTGGAGAGCACTTTGAGTAGTGAGAAAAGCACTATGTAAATTATTATTATTATTAGTAGTAGTAGTAGTAGTAGTAGTAGTAGTAGTAGCAGTAGTAGTAGTAGTATGAAAATTTGATGGCCAACGTTTCATGTGATACCTTATCAAATACTTTCTGGAAGTCAAGATAAACACCAAGACTACACCAAGATTAGTAGGGAAGAAGTCCAAGTGTGAATGCAGCCTATGAATCTTTAGCGACATGTTGCAATTCATGGTTTTGTATGCTTGAATCATGTTGTCAACCAGTTGGGTGTAGCCTGGTAGCCTAGCTGCCAAGAAAATTCTCAACCACATCCTTAAATACCTTCCGTGGGATTTCCTCTGATCCCACTTGCTGATCTTCAAACTGCTTGTCATTGATGACATGTCTGATACGTGGACCAACAAAAATGTCTTTCTTAATATTCCTAAATGTCTATTATTCATGGAAACATCTGTCTCAAATCTTTCACCTTTCTTGTTCATCTCTTTAACGGTGTTTTATATGGAGACTAGACAAAATATCATTGTTGGGTTGACAAGAGGTTTTATGTGCCACACATTTCTGCCCCGGAAAAGAATGGAGCTTATGGAGCCTTCAGTTCTTTTTAATGTAATGAGACTCTTTACTGTCCTTGTCCAATTTTCAAATGAAACAACAGCACCACTTATACTGTAGATTTCCACAGATCTTATAGTAATAGTTCTTGTACTGTATATGTATACTTAAAATATGTGGGGAAATTACAGAAATAGGTGATTACTTAAAATGTATGTGACAGAAAAATTTAAAGGTGATTTTTGTAATCAAAAGGCAGAAATCCATAAGATACAGTGAAGACTGTTCAGGTAGAAAACTCTTCATTGCCCAGTATAATTACAGTAAATACTAAAATACTCTGTTGGACTGGTACCCTTTCCTACAGGTTGGTTTCTGCCTTCTGCTTGATACTATCTGGATAGATTTTAGCTCCCAATCACCATGATTAGGATTAAGCAAGTCTGAGAATGTTAAACATTATGTTGTATTAAAATGCCCAGTATTCATAGACATAAGCTGTACATTTTAAGAACAAATAGAAACAAAAGTAAATACCATGGGAGAAAATCACTTTTATGAGAAATCGCTTACTTGTTTCTCAACATCCTGTATTAATATTGATCATTAAGGTAGGTAGTAGTACATGATGCCATCTTACACAAGCCAAGGTGTTTCCATACTAGAAGAGAGAAGCCAATCCTGCTGTTAGCTAACGATTAAAATACTAGCAGTGACACACAAGATGACTGTGCATCAGCAACATATTTTAACAGCCACATGGGTGAGGGCCATCACAATTTCAAATCCCCGGCTTCTGCTCCAATGCCCTTCACCTATCCTTGTCTCTCCTGCTGTCTTCCATTTACAACTTCACAGCTCTTCTCTCCCCCAGCTGCCATTCTAGGAATACTTGTAGGTTCTTTATATGAATATGGATTACAAAGCTCATGTCTCATCCTGGGTTGTTATCCTGCCTTGCAGCTAGTAGTGTCATTAAAGCTATATCACAACTGATTCAGAAAATGAACATAAGAATGAAATGACTTTTAACTTTACATGTAATGTTTTGTATACGCAGTGTAAAGAGATTCTTACTTGCGTGTCTCCCGCAGACTAGTAACAGACAATGAGTGCAGCAGTTTACATTAAATATAACACCAGCTTGTGTTTGCTGTTTTGGTAAATTATGTAACAAAATAAGGTAGAATTATTTTTAAAACAATCAATGCACTTTAATGACTTTTGCCATATTTGGAACAAGGAAAATAAATTTAGAAGGTGGCTAGATCATTTTATGACTTGTAGCAACAGGAAGTGGCAGGTTCAGTGGCTGCTTGGCTGCTTTCGTTGGCTGGTGGGTGAACAATAACCTGTAACCGCATTGGCTTTTCCTTCTCTCATGTTTTCTGATGTTGATGTCGGTGAAAGGCACTTCATAAAATGAGATTTGGTTGATGGAAAAAAGCACTGTATTAAATATTGACCTAATTAGTCGTTGATGATGTTCTTCAAGTACTGTCTTACCTTTTGTAAATGAGATCGTCCTCACAAATAGCGTCCACCATGACCCATCACCACAGCAAATAACATGTGTGAACCACCTGGGAAAGTGAAACAAGTTACAGGCTTGCAGGGTGCACCCATATGGTTTTTGAATGGATTTGTGCATCCTTTGCAAAGTGCTTCTTCTCATCTGACACCTTTGTAAATCTACGCTCATGACCCGCCACATCTGTCTAAGTTAGGGAAACCAGAAAAGAAATGATCCAAGATGAAATCACAATGGCATACAGGAAAAGAAACAGGATCTCTCTCAGAACATGGTGTTCTGCCATGGAGGAAAAAGGCAGAGGAAACAAACAACCAAAAAAAAATTGTTTCAATTGCCTAGGCAAAAAGTTAGCAGTTCGGCTACGTCACAGCTTAGGCAAACTCCAGCTGATTTTTTAAAACCAAACTTTCCAGCTACAAGGCTAAGCTGGCAAAAATGGGATCAAGAGAATGAAACAAAATTTAAAACCAAGAGATCAAGAAAATCAAAATACTAGTCAAACTCATAGTCAAAATGCTTGGTATTAGGACTGTCAAATTTTATAAAAATTAGGTTTCACATACTCATATTAAAAATAAGTAAATTTTTGAATATATTTGAATGTAGGTTAAAAGTTCTAAGTACTACTACAAGTATGTTTATAATTTACTGTGCCTTTCAATGCTTTATTATTGTTAATATTTTGGATTTCTTGTTCATGGTGTGTTTGCAAAGCATGCACTTATTACTCGTGCGCTGATGAGAGTCCTTCACAAAAACTGGATTTTCTGTGTATGGAAATTGATGCGATCGAAGTGAAAAGTGGAGCCTGGACTCTTCATTTGCCTGTAATGCATGTACCAAACCCATACCAAATCATTAATGACCACTGAAACACAATAAACACATTCGTCATTGCAGCCCCACTGCATGCTGCCACCTCTTCCAGCCGTCCGCCGTGCTATGGGACTTACTGATCCTTTGAGTGTAAAAACATGAAGTCAGAACCCATTTATATTTTATTTAACTTGAAGCATGGTGAGTCTATTTGTGTTTCACAAAAAGAGTTACTGAATGTGTACAGTGTTGCATTGTAATGATCTTTAAGTTTTTCTTCCACATTATGTTTTATTTGTCAAACACTTAACTTAAAAATTTTAGTACTAAGTAAAAAAATAATACATAACAAATTTTTAAAACCAGTCATAAGAAGTGCAGGATAAATGTAAATAAAAACAGCGAAGAGAGAGTGAAGCGTGGGTGGACAAAGAATAACATTTGTAATAAACTAAATGGGATTTTTCTTCTTCCTTTTACAGATGCAGGATACATATAACACATTTAACCTTAATAATTATTTATTTTTCCTTTGTGTTAGGAATTATGTGTTAAGCCAGCAGCCTCCAAAAGATGTTGAAAGATGAAGAAAAAGTGTTTGTTAAAGTAACTTTCCTGATATTAAAAATGTACTTTAGAATGGCGATTTTAGTGCTGTTATAATAATGAATGCAAAATCAGGAATATGGAAGTTATTTCCCAATACAGTAGGCCTATGTTTAATTAGAAAATAAACTAGCTCTTGTTTTCTACGATGAATTCTTAATGGTTTTAGTATAAAACAACAGCACTTCGGGGATCTTAGGTTCATGAGTGAAACAGAACAGGATCAGAAGCAAAGCGGTAGTTTTAGGGCACTGGAAATGTGTAAAATCTGTTGTTAATACACGTGTTAATGAAAAACATAGTATATTTTATAACAATTCAAAATTATAAAAGTTCATGCATGCAAAATACTAAAGTATTCCAGCATAGCATGTCTGGAGTAACATGATGCTGAAATTAGTGCAAGATTAAAAAACTAACTAAATAAAAAAGGACCCCTCTTTTACAATCAAATGTTAGTGTTAGCCTTCAAATAAGGATTTCTTCATATATTCAAATGAAATTTAAATATTGATTTTCACTCTGACAACCCATCCATCCATCCATCCATCCATCATCCAACCTGCTATATCCTAACTACAGGGTCATGGGGGTCTGCTGGAGCCAATCCCAGGGCACAAGGCAGGGAACAAACCCACCACAGGGCACACACACACACACTTTAGAATCGCCAATTCACTTAACCTGCATGTCTTTGGACTGTGGGAGGAAACCCACGCAGACACGGGGAGAACATGCAAACTCCACACTGGGCGGACCCGGGAAGCGAACCTGGGACTCCTAACTGCGAGGCAGCAGCGCTACCCACTGTGCCAACCCACTCTGACAACCCTTTCAGTATGATTCTTATACAGTAAATCACAAAGAAGTGTTACATGCACTGAAAAGTAATCAACACCAATCTCAGAGTTTTTTTTGGAGTTTATTGATTTTATTAAAATCAAATAACATTCCATACAAATAAGTCAAGTTTTACAAGACTTGGTTCAAAACAAATTAACCCCCACCCATATATCAACCAGCTTTTGAGGCCATCTTTTAAAGCATCTCACCAATGACGTACCGTGACATGACAGGACTTCCAGGGACCATGGCCAATCATCCAGAGCCTGCAGCCCAGCAATGGGTACTCAAAATTGTGGCAATTGTGCATAAAATTACAGTAAAACTGTCACATAAGGATAGTAATTATTAATGTACCCCTAGAGATAAAAATATATGCAAATAACCATACAAGGAGATTCTCTGATGTCTAAATGTCATATGTATACAGAGCATAAAGATCATTTTGTATGAATCATAATACACAGCAGTATCATTCCCTGGAGCCAGGCCTGATGGTGATGCATTGTAGAAAGCACTTGGTAAACCGGGTGATCCATGAGATATCTCAGAATTACTTCCTGAAAAATTCCCTGGTTTTTCAAAGGGACTTCCTCTCTATTTCAAGACGTGCATGAAAATATTTTGAGATATGTCAGACATCTTAAAATGGAGATGAAGCTATTTTGAGAAATTTCTAGAAATGTATTAACTCCGGTTTCCTCCCACAATCCAAAGACATGCAGGTTAGGTGCATTGGCGATTCTAAATTGTCCCTAGTGTGTGCTTGGTGTGTGGGTGTGTGGGTGTGTGTGTGTGCACCCTGCGGTGGGTTGGCACCCTGCCCGGGATTTGTTTCCTGCCTTGTGCCCTGTGCTGGCTGGGATTGGCTCCAGCAGACCCCTGTGACCCTGTAGTTAGGATATAGCAGGTTGGATAATGGATGGATGGATAGAAATGTATTAGCAATATTTAAATCATTAAATCATACGGCCCATTGTCAGTCACTGGTGCTAGTTCAGCCATTAGGCCAAAGTACTGTTTATAAGGTTGGAGAAACCTGCAGTCAACTGAGACTGAGGAAGTCACTTGGATGAGTGATGAAACGTATCAAAAAAAAAAAGTATGTCCAGATGAACAGAATCAACTTTCTAGAAATTTCTTGAAATATCTTAATTGCATTTCCAGATTAGCTTGAAATGCATTTTGGGATATCTCTAGATCTTAATCTCTAGTCTTGCCATATCTGTGCTGTTTTATTTTACACATACAAGCCAGCAAGTAAAGGCCTCAGGTTTGTGTACTGACTACAAAATGGGCAGTCTATTAAAAATACAGAGTGGGGAACAGGAGAAAGAACAGAGTAAAAAAGGCAAAGCAGGGGTCAAAACCATAAGTCTAAAGAGAGAATTGTCAGAGCCAAATCACAAGCCGAAAATCAAAGTCGGAAGGGAGAAATTGTGTCAAGGAACCCATAATCAAAATAGTTAAAAGTAAATTCATTATATTTGGTCCAATCTTGGATACTTTTTGGGCTCTTTGGGGAACCTATATATTGGAGTGCCTGTTGACATAAGTGGCAATGACCTGGTGCATCATGGGATAGAATTCCATGGTGACGGCAAAGCGAAATCCTCAAAATTGTGATTACCAGTCGTCAAAATAAAATGGGATTGGAAAAGACAGTAAAAAATAATGAACTTCAAAAAGAAAGCTCCAATTTAAAACATGACTGTAGAATCAGATTTCTAGGCTAGCTATAACGACACCTAAATTAGGTTTCCAGCTTCCTGAGAAAATTTTAAAAGGATTACCAATTATAACAGATCGGTGAAACATTTTATAACAAATAAAACTAAATCTTAATTAAACAGACTTAACCACTAAAGCATTTGCAATAGTGGAGTTGGTGAATGTTAAAATGATTGCTACCAAAAAAATGATACAATATGTGGTGATCAAAATTAAGCAGTCACATTTTGTAATTAATTATCTCACATTCACAAAAAAATGAAGGGAAAGACTGAGTTAACCTGCTTGTCAGACTTCTCCTCTACACATGCAGGATGAGGAAGGATACACTGGTATACAGTGCTGCCTCAAGTCCTCAGTTCTGTAGACTTGCCCTTTTGTTACCCAGAGGGGATGCCACTTGAAACCTCCCAGAATGTGACATGGAAGGCCCTTCAAGACATTTACCAGGCAATGCTCACATTTGTGATAACAGAGTATTCATGCTTAATTCATTATTTCTTGCTTAGAAACACATGCCTAAAGCAAGTAACCAAATTCTAGTTAAGTCAGTAGCTATAACATGATTACAGAAATGTAAACTGTAATGCATTATGATACTTCTTTCCTGGGAAATGTAAGTAGATTATAATAGTGCATTACTTTGTACCATAATGCCTGCAGAATGTCTAGTTTCGAGAGTAAAGACAACACCATCGACAGCCTGAAGAGAAAAAGACACTCCTCAGCGATTGCCGACAAAGCTCAGTAATGTTTTTACTTCCTTAAATGCCAGAGAAAAACCCAAATGTACCTCAGCCTATTCTATGGGCATGCAATTTGAGTCCATCTTCATCCTGTGCATTATATCCTGATCTGGCACCTGTTCACTGTACAGGACCATTAGCTCTCCCACCACTAGATACAGCAGCTGATTTCATCCATAGATCATAAGGCTGCATGAACATTTCTTGAATATGCAGTTGCCTTCATAATGTTTTGGAGAAAGACACATTTTGCCTTGATTTACCCCTCTGCTCTAAAGTTTAAAATTGCAAATCAAACAATTCAGATTTGATTAAATTACACTTTGCAGATTTTCATTTAAGGGATATGCATACATTTTGGTCACACGAACATTTTGTCTACATGGTCCCCCCATTGTAGGGCACCATAATATTTTGGACATAGCAATGACGGGCATATTAAAACAGTCATACACTTTGTTGCATATCCTTTGCATGCAATGACTGCTTGAAGTCTGCAATTCATAGACATCACCAGGTAGGTAATGCTCTGTTGAGCCACTCATGCATTCATTTTCAGCTCCTGCTTGATTCAGGGGGCTTGTTCTCTTAGGTTTTCTCTTCAGCATATTTAAAGCCTGCTAAGTTGGATTTAAATCAGGTGACTGGCTTGGCCATTAAAGAATTTTCTATTTTTTAGCTTTGAAAAACTGTTGTGTGACCATAGCAGTGTGTTTGAGATCATCATCTTTTTGTAGGATGAAGTGCCATCCAATGCGTTTGTAGGCATTTACTGGACCTTGAGCAGATCAGATGTTTCTCTACACCTCAAAATTAATTGTGCTGCTGCCATCAGCAGTTCCATCATCAATGAAGGGATGTGTGCTTGGACCTGTGGCAGAGATAAATGCCCAAGTAGTAACACCTTCATCAGATGAGGTGGTCTGCTTTGGATCTCAGGCAGTTGCTTTTCATCTCCACACTTTGCTCTTACCATCACTCTGTTGCGGGATCATCAACAAGACCATTTTCCAGAATTCTTGCCAGAAGTCCTTTTTCTCAAACTGTAATCTGGCCATCCTGTTTTTGTGTCTAACTAGTCGTCTGTATCTTGCAGTGTGGCCTCTGTGTTTCTGCTCATGAAGTATTCTGCTGATTGTCGTCTCTGACGCGTCCACATTGGCCCCTGAAAACTGTTTCTGGTCTGTCAGACAGGCGTTTGGGGCTTTTTCTTTACCATCATGAGGATTCTTCTGTCATCAGCAGTGGAGGTCTTCCTTGGCCTAGCAGCCCCTTTGCCATTACTGAACTCACCATTGTGTTCTTTCTTCTTCATGATATTCCAGACAGTTGATTTAAGTCATCCTAAGGTTTTACTGAGGTATCAAAAGTTTTTATTCTTGTTTGTCAGCTTCATAATGTCTTCTTTGTCTTTCATTGGCACAGCTCTTGCCCTCATGTTGAACAATGACAACTACAGACTCCAAAGGGTAGAAACAAGCTCAAGTGTCTTATGAAGCAAAGAAACCCACCTGAGGAATCACAAACACCTGTGACATCAATTGTCCCAAACATTATGGTGCCCTGAAATGTGAGGGGACCGTGTAGAAAAAGTGCTGTCATTTCTACATGGTGTAACCAAAATGTATGCAAAACCCCTGAAATGAAAATCTGCAATGTGTACTTTAATCTCATCTGAATTCCATCCATCCATTTTCCAACCCGCTGAATCCGAACACAGGGTCATGGGGGTCTGCTGGAGCCAATCCAGGGCTCAGAGCAGAAACCAATCCCAGGCAGGGTTTCAACCCACCACAGGACACACACAAACACACCCACACACCAAGCACACACTAGGGCCAATTTAGAATCGCCAATCCACCTAACCTGCATGTCTTTGGACTGTGGGAGGAAACCGGAGCGCCCGGAGGAAACCCACTCAGACACGGGGAAAACATGCAAACTCCACGCAGGGAGTACCCGGGAAGCGAACGCAGGTCTCCTTACTGCGAGGCAGCAGCACTACCACTGCGCCACCGTGCCGCCCCTCATCTGAATTGTTTGATTTGTATTTTTAAACTGTTGGTAAATCAAGGCAAAATGTGTCTTTGTCCCAAACATTATGGAGGGCATGGTATCATCTGATATTCTGTGTAATGTAGGGTGTTATATTCATTATCTGTTTTGGCACTGAACAAGTCTCTCTAGTCTGTGAGAGACATACACATAAGACTTTGATTGTGCTAGGTAATCTTCAACTTGAATATGAATCGGGATTGTATGCACTGGTGCGGCTCAGAAGAGATTGTGATGTGGTTGTGAAGATGAACTACAACTCAAGCACTGTGGCTGTCATCCTCTTTTGGAATCAAGGGTTTTGATCTTTAAATAGAGATGGTGGAAAATCTGCCTTACGTTAAGGAGTTCAATTACTTTGGGATCTTTTTTATGGGAGAAGACGAACGCAGTGTGCAGATTTACCAAAATCTTGGTTCAGTGGCTGCAGTACTGTAGGTTTCCAACTGGGAAGTGGTACTGAAATGAGCAAAGCACTCAACTGAAGCCTTAGATTTATTTGTTATTTTATACTGTCTTCTTTGTCTAAGAGAATGAGCTGTTGGTTTTTGACCGAAGGAATGAGGTGTTGGATAAAAACTGATGACATTAAATTCCTCCATGATAGTGCAAAGAACTTGACAACAATGCAGGACTTTGGAGTAGAGTGGCTTTTGCTACAGGCACTGAGGGGCCTGTTGAAGTATTTGAGCATTTGTGTGGTGGGTAGGGTGTTTCTGGGCCCCTCCTACTGGCGGAATGGCAGAATTTCTAAAGGGAAATATGCTGAAGGATTTTGTTTCTGGGAATTTCCTTGAAGAAACTGGGGAATGATTCTGGGGTTAGGGAAGACTGGCCTAATTTGCCCAACTCTATTGGCCATCATAATATAAGTGGAAATAAAATGATGAGATATACTAGTCTTTAAGATGTCTTATCGTTTTGAGAGATCCCTGTTAGATCACTCATTGAAGACACTTTTCATTTTGTTGTTTTGCTAAAGAGCAATTAAAAAAGGATTATCTCCTGCCTTCTGACAAAAGTAAATCCTGAATAACTTAACTCAACATGAGTAAGCTTGTTATATGTAGGTAGCCCACGTAATTTACTTTTGCTTAATTTCTTTCATCTATCCATCTGCCCATCCTTTCATTATGTGAACCTCTCTGTTGTGAAGGATGGCCTGCATCCTTACCCAGCCAGGACGCCTTTAGGATGGAAGGACAGGCGGAGACAGCTTATACAGGGCTTTATACCCCCACAGGACGCTAGATGGCAGCAAACCCTGGTTTAGAGTCCCACATTGGTGCCCGCACGGCATGCTGGGTATTGTAGTCCCAGAGGACCGTCCTGTTGTGTCCCATGAGAGTTGCCAGGGAGAGTTGCAGCACTGGGAGGTCCCTACATCATGGGGTTTCTGCCTCGCCCAGAGGTGCTGACAGACCACATGTGTGGAAGATCGGGAGCACTTCAGGGCATTTAAAATAAAAGGAGCTCCCTGTCTCATATCAACAACAACAACAACATTTATTTATATAGCACATTTTCATACGAACAGTAGCTCAAAGTGCTTTACATATTAAAGAATAGAAAAATGAAAGACACAATTATAAAACAAAATAAATCAACATTAATTAACATCGAGTAAGAGTAAGGTTCAATGGCCAGGGGGGACAGAAAAAACAAAAACTCCAGACGGCTGGAGAAAAAAATAAAATCTGAAGGGATTCTAGACCATGAGACCGCCCAGTCCCCTCTGGGCATTCTACCTAATATAAATGAAACAGTCCTCTTTGGATTTAGGATTCTCACGGAAGGGCTTGACGATGATGATGGTCACGTAGACTTCTGCCTTTTAATCCGTCCATCATTGTTGGAGCATCATGAAGCTTTGAGTAGGTGGAGGTGGCGCAGGCCACCACCACAAAGAAACCGGAAAAAGAAACAGAAAAGAGAGTAGGGGTCAGTACCGATTTTAGAGCCACCATGAATAGTTATTTTGAGGAGATTGAACATATAGAGTATCAGGATTAAGTTAAATTACGATTAAAATGAAGTTATAAAAAGGCCATGTTAAAGTAATGTGTTTTCAGCAGTGTTTTAAAGTGCTCTACTGTATCAGCCTGGTGAATTCCTATTGGCAGGCTATTCCAGGTTTTAGGTGCATAGCAGCAGAAGGCCGCCTCACCACCTCTTTTAAGTTTTCATCAGAGTTATCTTTCATCTTTCAAGTTATCAGAGAGCCTGAGTTGGGAGGAGGAAGAGGATGAAGATTGGGAGTGGAGGAGTCAGAGAGAGACAGAGTGTGCTGTAGTGTGCTTTCTGTATTTGTAGCTGAGGTGGTGGGAAACCCTTATAAAAGAAGAGTTTTCCCAAAATAAAAGACTCTTTGCCTTTTAACCTATGTCTGGGTCTGTTTGTGTTGTGGTTGGGGAGCTGGAGTGCCTCCTACCGTCCACACTATGATTATCTTAATTAAATATCTCAGATCATTTTTGCTTTGTTGTACCAGTCATATCATTAGTAAATTAACGTGTATTTTTTTTTTAAGTTTTCTAGCTCTTATCTTGGATACGTTTCCACTAATAATATGGACCACTTAAAGACAAAACCAGCAACCTCTTGCAGACTGATCACCTGCTTCTTAATGTTATTCCAAGAATGAAAAATTTGACATTATGCGTACACTAAATACTAACTAAAAGTGATATCTGCATGGTTCCCCAGTGGAAGAGTTGAGTAGAATTAATGTGCTCTCAGTTACTCTTTTTGCTGCTTTTCCTACATGCATTTTCAAATCCAAAGTTCAGGATTATGGGGGTCTGGAGGATATCCTCTCAGCACTGGGCACAAAGCAAGAAAAAACCCGGAACAGGATGTTGGCCCCACACAGGGCACACACACACACACACAAACACACACACACACACACATACCTACGCTGGGGCCAGTTCTGTAGTCAGTAAGTAACTTGTAATGTATCTGTTTTTAGGAACGTGTTTGGAAAACCCACACAAGCACAAGACAATGGAACAAAGTCTTTACAGTTACCAGGTTCAGGATTTGAACCCAGAATGCTAGATCTGCTTCACCACTGTTTTGGATTGCCCTATTTTATGTTTTTTTTTTGTTTTCTCATTATGGTCTGAAACTAAATCTGCTTCTCCAGCTTCAATGCTTTTTGCGCCTATGCATTTGCATTATGGATTCAAACTTTCAGATTGCATTGATATTATCATTAACCCAAACTTTAGTAAGTCCTTATTCTTTATTTGTAGTCTAGCATATTTTTTACTCCATTTTGAGGAAAAAACGGTTGCCCTGTTTTTGTCCTCAGGCAACTTTGAATGTAAAAATGTAAGATATTATACAGATCAGGATAGACCTCTCCGCCCATCAAGCATGTTTAGACAGCTAATAGCCACATTTCCCAATATTTTTATCCAGAATTGTTATTGTTATTGAACAACCTGCATCCCTTAATAGTTTCCAGATTCTTATAACCATCAACATTGAAGCGGTGCTCCTTAGTCTTGAATGTCCTTACCCGTAATTTCAGCTCTTGTACTTGTCTCTATTCAGCCATTTATATTCAGTCAGTCAGTCATCATCATCCAACCCACTATATCATAACACAGAGTCACGGGGGTCTGCTGGAGCCAATCCCAGCCAACACAGGGACAAATCCACACACCAAGCACAATTTAGGATCGCCAATGCACCTAATCTGCATGGCTTTGGACTGTGGGAGGAAACCAGAGCACCTGGAGGAAACCCACACAGACACAGGGAGAACATGCAAACTCCACGCATGGAGGACCCGGGAAGCAAACCCAGGTCTTCTTACTGATAGGCAGCAGCACTACCACTGCGCCACCGGGCCGTATTCTTAACATTTCCTTCCATTTTTTTTAACCCATTTAGTCAAATACGCTTGTGAGGAGGGCCACAGCTTATCTTAAAAGCAATGGATTTAAGTCAGGAACCAACCGTGGATGGGACACCACTCTACCGCAGGGTAGTATCCAGAAGGTGGGACACCTGAAGTGACATTAGCCATCTTCCCCTGTCGATCTCATACCCTGCAGAGGGAGGAAGAGGTTAAGTATTTAGACACAGTGCACCCCATGACTCAGAGTAGAATTACTATCAGACAAGCTTTGAAGTTGTCCCCTAAGCACATGTGTGCGAAACTATCTATCATAAGCTTCCTTATATAAAGGTGTCAGCTAAATATATCATGATACTCACACCAAAAAAATTTTGCCCAATCAGTTTACTGTACCACAGATGTATTGGTGATGTGAAGTGAAAAAGGCACCCAAACAGGCATAGAGAAAAATATGCAAATTCCACGCAAGTACTATGAAGCTAAGTTTCTGGGCATAACAAAATAAATAAATAGAATTGCTAAATCTATTAACAGTTACTGTGTTGATGCCATTTAGGATTATGTGGCAGTGTGCTGTTTTTAGTGTAAACAGTACACTCAGGCTCCAGGCAGGCATGGGTGCACATGGTAGTGTGGATGAGCAGCCCTGGGGTGTTCATGGGGGAGTTGGCGGAGCTCCCATTCATGTGCAGACATGTGTGGTTGGTCCGATTTCCTCATTAATGCTCTGGGGTGTGTAATTAGGCACCTGCACCCTCTGAAGCACTAATGTAGCCTGAGTAGGACAGAGAGGGGAGAGAGCAGGAAAAAAAAAACTGAAAGAAAAGTTTAAGATTAACTCAAAAGGAAAGAGAAAGAAAAAGAAGAGCAGGGTTGTGAAAGAGCTGATATGGCAGCATGGAGGTAAACAGTCAAGGATGGCTTCAGGTTGAGTGAGCAGATAGTGCTCATAGGGAAGTGTCTCTGCTGCTGAGTGTCCAAAGAGCAGGAGCCACCAACTGCTCAGAGTGGACTCCTACAGAAAGCCGAAAAGTGGCGGGTGGGAAAAAGGAACAGGGTTCATGGGGTCCTCATGGACACTGAGGGGTGATGAGAGCAAGTTTAAAAGATGAGCACATTTGCTGGTGGACATCTCCTCTTGCTGAAGAGACCTTAATAAGGGTGTGAAGAGGAGACATCACTTTGTAGAAGGAAGCACCACAACTCATCAAAGGTTTTCTGGAAAGCTCCTGATTCTGTTTTAACCTTATTTATTAGATTAATTTGTTGATTTTAACCTCCACAAAGCCACTGTTTTTATCAGGGATTATGTATTTATTTATCTAAGGAAAAACCTGCACTGCACTTCTGTTATTTTGAACATTGCCTGAGTAATAAAAACACTGAGCACTGTTGATGCACCTACACTTGCTGTTATGTGTCCATATTGCCCAGTCCATCTTGGATACAATACAAAACCATATAATTTATTTTTGTATAGCCCAGAATCACATAAGAAGTGCCGCAATGGGCTTTAACAGGCCCTGCCTCTTGACAGCCCCCAAGTCTTGACTCTCTAAGAAGAAAAGGAAACACTCCCAAAAAAACCCTTGTAGGGAAAAAAATGGAAGAAACCTCGGGAAAGGCAGTTCAAAAAGAGACCCCTTTCCTGGTAGGTTGGGCATGCAGTGGGTGTCAAAAAAGGGGTAAATGCAACACAATACACAGAACAGAACACAAGTAATCTTCAATACAATATAATAGTGCAATAGAAATATTACAAGTACAAAGCAGAAATCAACAGTAGATAATATCACATGATTGGATTTGGATTTGTTCAGAGTCCTGGAGATGTTGGCCATCAAGCTGCCTCCCCCTATTGGCCATTCCACAGCTGAGTCAGTGCTGGGCCAGCCAATCCGATGAAAAGAACCCTTCTACCCGTTGATTCCTGCGATCCTCCATCAGAGATGAGTTTACCTTAGGTAGACAAAACAACTTGGCAGGTGGGCAGTGGCACCAATTGCCACATTTGAGTACCAAAAAGAGAAACAGAATAGGGGAGTGTTAGTAACAAATCATAAACATCATATTACACATGTTTTAGTGCTAATGACTAACAACAGAGATGCAGTCTCTACAGTTAATCAGCAGCTCTAGTCAGGGTATGCTAAGTTGAAGTAGTGAGTCTACAGCAGGGTTTTTAGAGCTGAGACCAAAGGAGCATCTCTTATAGTAGCAGGCAGACCATTCCGCAGTTTAGGGGCCCTGCAACTAAAAGCTCGACCTCCTGCTCTTATTTTATTAATCCTTGGAATCATAAGCAGAATGGCATCTTGAGATCTTAATGTGCGCTGTGGTTTGTAAGTCATGATAAGTTTAGACAATAGATAGATAGATAGATAGATAGATAGATAGATAGATAGATAGATAGATAGATAGATAGATAGATAGATAGATAGATAGATAGATAGATAGATAGATAGATAGATTATTTGTCCTTAGTGGAAAATTTTACTTTTTACAGAAGCTCTTTAAATTAATGAATAAATAAATAAATAGAAAGATAAATAAACTTACGTCACACACACACTATTGTCTGAACACACACCAGAATGTGGTAACAGTTTAGGGAAGACCCTTGTCTGTTTAATCATGACTGTGCTCCTGTGCACAAAGCCTGGCGCATAAAGACATGGAAGAACTCAAGTAGCAAGCTCCAGTGTTTGGTTTTCCGGATACACATGTTTAAGATTTTTTTTTCTTTAAATTGTTGCTTTTTCATTAGTTTCACTTTTATTTCAGAACTTCTGTAAAAACAATATTTGGAATCTTTTGAGTACCAATATGCTGAATCTTTTAAATGAGGTCAGTGAGACATGAGTTTAATGACTTTGTACCATAATTCAGGATAGGTTTCTCTGTTTGGAATTTCAGCACAGACAAAACGATCTTCATCATCAGTAGTTAATAATTTTTTTTGCAAAGTAACCAATAAATGCATGTGAGGTAAAACACCATTTTGAAATTTTCTGACTTAAACTTCAAAGCCTTACAATATTTATATACTTCTGATATATCACCTACGTCCATATATTCGATCTGTATTCACCTTTTCGTTATTTCTCCAAGTAATAATTTAATTTTTTGCACTAATGCGATGTTTACTTTCTTTTTTTTGACACTGTCGTTTTTTTCTGCTTTCATTTTCTGTATCTTCCTCTGCATGTGTTTTGCGCCTACGTTTTTTTTTAGTCTTTTGAATTCCAGTTTTCATTATCTCTAACTTGCTCTGCATTGGTGATTATTTTCTCTTTTTCAAGTAATAATTTCCATTTATTTGCGCTACTGTGATCTTTACTTTCTTTTTTTATACTGTCTAATTTTCCTACTTTCATATTCTTTAACTTTCTCCACATTTGTATTGCGCCAACGTTTTTTTTTGAGCCTTTCGAATTCCACTGCTTTCATAATCTCTTACCTGCTCTGCATGTGTATAGCGCCAACGTTTGTGAACGTATTTATGAAGTTCTACTTTGTCTTTTACTCTCTGTCTTTTAATTCTGAGCCTGATTGGACGTGCTTTATTTTCAATTCCACTTATTCTGGGCTGATAATTACTCTCCTTATTTTCTGAATTTCAACCTAGATTATTCTTTTTCTTCTTTCTTTTTTTTTTTCTCTCCAAGGCTTTTGAGTCTCTTTCCTCTGCATTGCTTTCTTCTTTGCTTAGTCGTCTACGTTTCATTTATAACGTATTGTCCTTATACACTTTATATGCGCTGAGAGCCCTGGATCTGTGTGTGCTCAAAGCCTTTGCATGACTGAGTGTTTTGGTGCCCGTGGTCTTATTTGATATTGGTTTTAAGTAGGGCGTGTCTTGCAAGAATTTCATGTTCTACGTCCCGCGAGACGCGCCATGGCCAATCTCTTGGGACAAAGTCTCATGTTTAAGGTCCCCGCGAGACGAAAGAGATTGGCCAGGAGCCTCTTTTAAGTGTCTTCCGTGATCTTCACATGAAGATCACGTCTCGTCTCTCTAGTGTTTCTCTCCAGGATTTTTTTTATAATAGAGAGATAACAGATAATCTATAGATAATAAGGAAACTTCCTCATATATACACACACACTATGGTCTGAACACACACACCAAAATGTCTAAAATGGAAGACACTTTTATAAAGAAACAGAAGTAAAACATCTGACTCGGCAGTTCCAGTCTCAGTGAGGTATTATACAGACATATTGCTGTTGATATAGAGGTGTACCCGTCACTTCTCTTGACAGACGACTGCTGAATAATTCATTGACTGAAAGTCCTCAGTGTTAGTGCTCCAGAGAGAGGATGTGCAGCTTGGCTCATAATGGCACTCAGTTTTATTTTAATTTTCCTCTCCTATTTGACCACTAGGGGGTCCACAGTGCGTTCCTATAACTGAGCCTGCCCTTTTAATTAGCTTATTAATTTGTTGGGCCTCTCTTGAATTAACATTACCAGACCAGCACACCACTGCATAGAAATTTGCTCTGACCATCACAGAGTTGTAGAAGATGTGAAGGATGTCAGTTCCCATATTAAAGAAACATAGTCTCAGAAGAAGAACAGTCTGCTCTGCCCTTTCTTCTATAGTTCCTCTGTGTTCCAAGATCAGTCCAAACTGTCACTGATGTGGACCACCAAGTACTTGTAGGGCTGGTCCACCTCTATATCCACTCCTTAAATAGTGACCAGACATAGAGGCTCTTTGGTGCAGCGACAGTCAATCACCAGTTCCTTGATTATGCTGATGTTTACCTGCAGACAATTCTCAAAGGTCTCCACCTGACTTGTCTCCTCTGTCTCATCCTCCTTATGAATACATCCCATAAGTGCAGAATCACCTGAGAATTTCAGCAAGCGCCATGACCTGGTGTTATATTTATAGTCAGAGGTGTACAGAGTGAAGAGAACAGGAGACAGGAGTGTTCCCTGTGGTGCTCCAGCATTGCTCAAGTTTACATCAGACACACAGTCCTTTCCTATTGCAAATACATGGTAAGGCAACGCCTCACTAATGGGCCTCTGCTGACGATCAAATGACTTGTCGAACTGAGATGATTACAGAAACATTGTCAGTAAACCATTGGAAATTCAACCTGAGAGTTTAAAAATCACAATGGCAGAAAAAGTCCAGGATTTAGGAAAACGTGTTTCAGCATTCTACCCATGCTTGTCTTTGTGAGGATTTTGTAAATGCTGCTCATTTCTCTTGTGTATCACTGTGAACAAGATAGACTGCAGTGACTAAAGAAAATGACCTTGACCTTTTAAACCAGAGATGTATAAACAATAAAGATTATCAGGCCCTCCAATACTGGTCTAAGTGCTTATATTTGAAAATTAACCAAGACATGAATTACAGAGCTAAGTAAGTTCAAAAAACATCAGTCACTGCTATCTAAATGCAGTCAGAACAGAAAGATAACAGCAACCGTCAAGATCATCAAGGGAGCGTAGGAGTTACCAAATCAGAGCACAGGCCGTGCTGCACAGTACGTCTGCCTTTTATCTTTGGTAGTCAGCCTTCAGCCATGATTAAAGATATTTACGCCTGCTTCTGAGCTTTGAGGTTCTACACGTTGGGAGTAAAGGCAGCCTGGGTTGTCTGTGTCTGGCAGCCAGCAGAGCATTGCTGCTGCCAATAAGCGGCTGAGCTACTTAACCAACCATGAATTACAAAAAACACTATAAATGTCAGGAGCAACACAGTTCGCAAAATGAAAAACGCAAGCAAGACTGACAAAACAAAAAAAAGAACTCAATAATTCATTAGCAAAAGCTGTCCACCTATGAGGTCCTTACATTCAACGCCAAGTTCCTACTTGCTTTTAGAATTCTGTTTGGTTTCAGACTGCAGCATTGACCAAGCCTGCTAACAGACTTCCATTTAAAGATTGAAGCATGACTATGAGTTTACCTACGAGACGCACTGGAATTGTCTGGTAGTGGGGTCCGTTCATCATATTGGTCGACACACCACTGACTCGACTGTGGAATGGCCAGTAAGAGGGAGGCAGTTTGATGGCTGAGGTCTCCAGGACACTGAACAAATCAGAATCACATTATCTGATATCATCTAGTCTTGCATTTTGCTCTGTACTTGTACTATTACTATTACTATCTTATTAGTATCTTTAATACTATTTTTATTACTATCTTATTGTATTGAGGATTACTTGTGTTCTGCTCTGTGTATTGTACTGAGAAGTTAATTCATATATTTATTTCTAGTAGGACTGACTACTGCAATGCGGTGTTCACTGGTTGTTCATATTGTTATTTATACAGCTTTCAGTTAATCCAAAATGCTGCTGCAAGAATTATTGAATTATTACAAAAACAAGAAAATATGAACACATAACTCCAGTTCTTAAATCTTTACACTGGCTCCCGGTTAAGTTTAGGACAGATTTCAAAATCCTCCATTTAACATATAAAGCATTAAATGGCCAAGGTACAGCTTTCTCGACTGAATTTATCATGACTTACAAACCAGAGCACACATTAAGATCTCAAGATGCCGGTCTGCTTATGATTCCAAGGATTAATAAAATAACAGTGGGAGGTCGAGCTTTTAGTTACAGGGACCCCAAACTATGGAATGGTCTGCCTGCTAATATAAGAGATGCCTCTTCGGTCTCAGCTTTAAAATCCCAGCTGTAGACTCACTACTTCAGTTTAGCACACCCTGACTAGAGCTGCTGATTAACTGTACTGATTGCATCTCTGTTGTTAGTCATTAGCACTAAAACATAAGTGATATGATGTTTATAATTTGTTACTAACCCTCACCTATTCTGTTTCTGTTCTTGGTACTCAAATGTGGCACTTAGTGCCACGGCCCACCTGCCAAATTGTTTTGCCTGCCTAAGGTTAAGTCATCTCTGATGGAGGGTTGTAGGAATCATCAGGTAGAGGGGTCCTTTCATCAGATTGGCTGGCCCAGCACTGACTCAGCTGTGGAGTGGCCAATAGGGGGAGCCAGCTTGATGGCCAAGATCTCCAGGACTCTGAACAAATCCAAAGCGATATCATTATGTGATATCATCTACTGTTGAATTCTGCTCTGTACTTGTAATATTTCTATTGCACTATTATATTGTATTGAAGATTACTTGTGTTCTGTTCTGTGTGTTGTATTGTATTTACTCCCTTTTTTTGACACCCACTGCACTCCCAACCTACCTGGAAAGGGGTCTCTCATTGAACTGCCTTTCCTAAGGTTTCCTCCATTTTTTCCCTACTAGGGTTTTTTGGGAGTTTTTCCTTGTCTTCTTAGAGAGTCAAGGCTGGGGGGCTGTCAAAAGGCAGGTCCTGTTAAAGAACATTGTGGAACTTCTTGTGTGATTTTCGGGCTATAGAAAAATAAATTGTGTTGTATTATATTGTATTTACTTCTTTTTTGACACCCACTGCACATTCAACCTACCTGGAAAGGTGTCTCTATCTGAATTTCCTTTCCCGAGGTTTCCTCCATTTTTTCACTACAAGGGTATTTTTTGGGAGTTTTTTCTTGTCTTCTTAGAGAGTCAATACAGGGGGTTCTGTCAAAAACAGGGCCTGTTAAAGCCCATTGCGGCACTCCTTGTGTGATTTTGGGCTATACAAAAATAAAATGTATTTTATTGTATATAATTTACTAGGACTTTGTCCCACCATAGGTCACTGTAACAGCTTCCACAGATTATGACACAGAATTTAGATATTCGCTGTTAGGATGCAGCCCTATTATAAAATTAGGACCCCCATCAACACACTTCTTATTATTGGTAATGGAAAGCAGTGTCTCAGAGACTTGTCCAATCTTTTTTCTGATCCCATTTTGTCAAATTTAGGGCTGCTATGGTCAGAGCCAATCCCAGCTGCATTCAAGAATCTCCTGTTAATTCCCAAATCTGGTTCAGATCCCCTGATTGAGAAGGTCATTCTTAATGGACATCTTCATTATAATGCTCATCAGTCCAGAGAATGAGTGCACTATTATCCTGAAGAACATATGATGAAGATGATCACAAAATATTGATCTAGATATCCAAGAGCAGCATGGTGGCGCAGTGGTAGCGCTGCTGCCTCGCAGTAAAGAGAACCAGGTTCGCTTCCCAAGTTTAAATGTTCTCCCCGTGTCTGCGTGGGTTTCCTCCGGGTGCTCCGGTTTCCTCCCACAATCCAAAGACATACTGGTTAGGTGTATTGACAATCCTAAATTGTCCCTAGTGTGTGCTCGGTGGTAGGTGTGGGTGTGTGTGTGTGTGTGCCCTGCGGTGGGCTGGCGCCTTGCCTGGGGTTTGCTTCCTGTGTTGGCTGGGATTGGCTCCAGCAGACCCCTGTGACCCTGTATTCAGATCAAGCGGGTTGGAAAATGGATGGATGGATGGATAGATAACCAAGAGGATAAGTATGCCAGAGTCATTCCAGTAAAATGCATTAGATTGCAACTCCAAGTAAGCCCCTTTGTGAGTGTACCCTGAAACTAAATGGGGTCCTCCCTAGGCATAATTTTTATCTTGTGGCCAGTTTTATAGGACTAAGCAATGACTATCAGTGAACCTGAAATGTAACAAGTGGGCACAGAAAAGAGATGGATTAATGAGGAATGACCAGAAAGCATTTTCTTTGGAGCCAATCACTAAGACCAGCAGGCTTCCTTGGCTATATGACGCATGTCCTTGTCATTTTGAGGGGCATATAGTGAAGGACCATTCATTTGACCATTTCTGCTGCTTGCTAGTTCACTGCGTATGTGCTAAGCATCTGCCAGGAGTGATCTGGGCTTGACAGTCTTATTACAATAACATTGTATTTTTAAAAGCCTATTGCAACTAATTAAGTGGCATTTTCACAGACATCTTTCATGCTTCAATGAGAGAATCTGCGGACCACACTAGCTTCAAAATCTATATAATTAAAGGCAAGAGAAGGATCTTTGTCTGGATTAGGCGCTTTCATTTTTGGAGTCGTGAACTCAGAATTTTGACCAAAAAAATCTTAATATTGTTGACCAGAACCATAAAGGTGTCTCACCCCCATCTGATTCCCCACTACATTTCAAAATGGTGTCCAATTGAAAAGCCATGTTTTTGGTCCTATTTCTACACATAACGTCTGTGCTTTCAAAGACTAGTGAATGAAATCTTAGGGGCACATAGCCAGACACCAGCTGAATCAATTAAAGGGTATCCTCAAGTCCCTAACCCTTACAGGGCCAGAATTTGTTTTTCAGTCAGAACCCTAAAGGGGTCTGACCCACATATATTCTCAATAATTAATTTTTCACCAACAAAAAGTGAGATTTATGTTTTTCTACTTATATTTTCCAATATTTTTCTTAATATAGAAAACATACAGACACAAAAATTAGGTTACTACTTATCAAATTTCCAAAAATAAAATGTAATATTACAAATATTGAGTACTGACAGGAATGTGTTTATATGGAAACCTTCCCTTATCAGTCAGCTCAAAGTGTATATATGAGTGTATATAATCAAATAAAAACTGTGAGAGTACATAAATCTAATAAAAGATAAAAAAAAAAAAAATCACACACCTTGATAAATAAATGTCTCAAACTTGGCAACGTTTCAGGTAAATAATAATTGCATTTTTGTTTACAGAATAAAAATGCCACCAAAGAAAAACTGAGGGTATCTTTCAAGTAGATCTGCAGACACGAAATGTGGATGATCAAATTCCAGATATTCCTTTTCAACTTAAACAACAATGTCATATAAGAGTCGCATTTGCTATGACAGTTAACAAGTCACAAGGTCAAACTCTTCAAAAAGTTGGAATTTACTTACCTAATCCTGCCCGGCTGGGACGCCTCTGTGCTGGAAGGACTGGAGGAGGGAGTGTATCCAGAGGATTACCTCACCCAGAGCGCTAGGTGGTAGCCCCCCTGGGTGGCAGCAGTTCCTTGGACTCCTGCAGGGCTTCATGGGAGTTGGAGTTTGGTGCAGCCCTTTTGGGTCCTGTGGGCGCTGCTAGGGGGTGCTGAAGCTGCTGCTGAGCCCTTAATTGCAGCACTTCCACCACACCCGGAAGTGCTGCCAGAAGAAGGTCAACCAGCACCTGAAGGATCTTGGGTGCCTTATAAAAGGAGCCAGCAGCCACTACTCTGGGAGCCAGAGTCGGGTGTGAGAAGACGAAGCATTCCAGGAGGAGTGGAGGTGAAGAAAGAGTAAGAAGAGAAGGAAAAAGAAAGAAGAGAAGTCTGCTTGTGAGTATGCTGTACACATGGGAAACGGGGGAAGGCGTTTTCCACAAGGTATAAAAAAAAAATAAAAGCATGTGATTGCACTTGTGTCCTATGTCTGTTTGTTTCGGGTAAGGGTGGCTGATGCTGGTGGTCCACACTGTCTTCCCACATGGGCAACTCTGAAAATGTCCAAGTTCAAATTGTGAAAACTGCGATTTAAGGAAAACTTTTATCAAAGAGTGCCAAAGTTTTCACATGGAATGTTATTTGTCCAGAAGTTTTTGTAACTTTTGAAAATCAATATAAAGAAACATACTTAATATCCTTATTTTCTAATAAGTGATTTCCTTATTTCCTCTTTCAAATTACCTAATAAGAGTCTGGGTGGTGGGTTTGGGAACTCATCTTAAAATGGAAAAAAAATAAATTCTGCACATAGTGTGTGCTAAATACTAGTGTGGAATAATTTGTAAAAGAGGTACTTTGAACCAAAACACTAAAGGAGGCATGGATCTTAAGTTTTAATAATTGTACCAGAGTGTTATATTTCACCTAAGGTTCCTCTCAAATCCTTTTTAATGTTTTTTTTGTTAACGTTTGAATCATTTCTAAATGTTAATGTTTCTTTTTCTTATTATCTGTATTGTGTACAAGGCCTTGGTTGTGTTCCATGTGTTTTGTGGGAGGTCCTCCCAAGAGGTGGCACCACCTGCCAGTCACACCAGGATCTGCCCTCTGTCCTACAAACCCAGTGGTGCACCCATAGTTCTCGGTGGTTACTTGTGAATGTGCCCTGGAGGGGGTGAATTATTGTGTGTTTTTTATTTTTGTGACTTTCTGGATTTAAGAACCTTTGCTCTGTTTTTGACCATTGCAATTGGACTGTGTATTGTGACTGCTTTTGGAATTGCAGTTATACATATTATACACATTTTGCACCCTTTGGAGATTCAATTTTTTTATTAAGTGCATTTTGTTAAAAATAAATATTTTATCTTATAAAATATTTGTATGCCATTTTTGTGTCTAGCCAGGGAATTTACAAAGTGTTTTCCCTCGTAATGGTTATTATTGGAAGTTCTTTTGGAACTTTTGGGTCTTACAAACTTAGGAACACCTAGTTTACAACAAAGAGAATGAAAAATTACCATTACATGGCAAACAAATTAATCAAAACCAAGTGACCAAAACAAAAGTGCAAGGCAAAAACATAGTCGAAACAAAGAAGGTCAAAAGCCAAATAGCATAACACTAATTTGGGTTTGATTCCCAAATCAAATCTCACTATAGCAAATTTTGCTTTTATTTCGATACAAATAACATTAAGATGCCAGAAGCTGTGCGACACCATCTTTTATAGGTGGAGCAAGATGATACACACTGTCACATGACAGATTTGAATTTCATCTTGGGATTAATAAAGTATCTATCTATCTATCTATCTATCTATCTATCTATCTATCTATCTATCTATCTATCTATCTATCTATCTATCTATCTATCTATCTATCTATCTATCTATGACTGGCATTGAGTATAGTAAATATAAACTTGTGAAACAGTCACAAAATAGCAGCAACCATTCAAACAAGAGTATGTGATGGCATTAAGGTGCTGTCACCACTATAAGAAAAAATGAAATTCAAAGCAGATAGATAGATAGATAGATAGATAGATAGATAGATAGATAGATAGATAGATAGATAGATAGATAGATAGATAGATAGATAGATAGATAGATAGATAGATTGGGAGCCAGTCTTGCAGTTCCTAAACTAAATAAAAAAGGTTACAGGATTTTGGAGGCAAAACTTCAACAATGAAGCAGTAAAGCAGAAATGAAAAGATCTTCTAGCTTTCCCCTTCTTGCTTGTATCAAGTGAACTCTTATCTACACTCCATTCGTTTCCAAGTTCCCCAAACAGTGGTCAGTAACCTCTTGTATATCCAATCCCAGAGCCATTTCTAATCTTCTCTTAAGGTCACGCCCAGCCTTACAAAACCCCTGTGGTGTCCCCATATACTTGCCTGACAGCTGGCCATTTTTAACCAAGAGCAGGACAAATCTGCAGGGATCTGAATAGCAGCTTCTCATTTCTAATTCTAAATGCAGAACTTTAACTTTCATTTATGAATCTACTACTTGGTGTCATTTCTGATATTAGTTTGTCCCCAGTGTTGTTAATTTGATTTTTCCTTTGCTATTTTTACCTTTGTCCCCTTTTGAATATTTGTGAGCATGGGGGAAAACACTATATGAATAAAGTTAATAGATTCATATAAACTGTGCGCATGTATAAAATCGTACGTTATATGGAATGACTGCATATATAACCTTAAATGTGACATATAGGGAGCGCCTTTAAATGTCGAGTCATTTGTAATTAGGTGTGTCCTTGGTTATGGGTTTTAGGTTTTCTATATGACTATATGCTTGTACGCCGGAGGTGTTGTTATGGCACAAGGTGTGGCCAGTAAATGAGCAATAGATTGTGATCAGGAAAAAAGAAATCGCGTGTAGGTTGGTATTAATTTACATGACTATATGATAGGTGTCGTTGAGCTTGAATTGCTGCCGATCGCTTTAATGGGAGCTTAACTTAAAGATGCCAATTTCAACCTCAAGTAACAGAAGGATGGAGTAGAGAGGTGGGGGTAGTTAGACAGCCTGGCGCCGATCCACACCTGCACGAACAGAAGACATTCAAAAGGAGCGCATTGAAAGGTGCAGGTGCGCAGCGCGGAGGAGAGGCGAGCACGGCTGCGGGGCGAAAACGTCCCGGCAAGGGGCCTCGGGACCTCCCCGTCCAGCTCTCTGCGACTGTAAAGCCACCTTGCTTGCTTTTAACTGAATCCGCTAACGCTACCGCAAGCGCACATTTTCGATTGATTCATTGTCAAGAAAAACATGAAAACTGCCCCTTTCAAAGGCACGCACGACACATTTATTCAAATCCTTTTTGAATGACATGGTTTCAGATTGTGTCGGTAGTTAAAACGTAGGATTATTCGGTTGAAAAAACGAGACAATGTATTCCCCCTAATTAATGTGTGTAGACTTCATTTTGCAAAACCTCGCTTCAGTTCTCTGCACTGGATTATAGAAACTGGATTTTGTAATAGCTACGGTATAGTTTATTGTAGCGAGCCACCTTAAGTAACAGTTTGTTCAGTTAATTTTCTTTTCTGATTGACGAGGTAAACTGAAGATACTTTGGTAAATGTAAACTGCTTAAAATCCTGGTACAATAATTGTACACCGTTTGCACCAGAACACACTTTAAATTTGAGGCGAAAAAGAATAATCAGTGGCTTATGTGATGATGACCCGATTTCTACACACATAGATAGATAGATAGATAGACAGATAGATAGAAAAGGCACTATATGATAGATAAATAGATATTTAGAGACCCAAATCTCTCAAAAGATTTTGATGCCCCATATATATCTAATTCAATATATAAGCAATAATAAACCGCAAAATAAAATTTTATTTTTTATTATTGTATGTGTAAATGTGCATTATTTTCATTTAATGTTCATGGGAGTCCCTTTTTGTGTAACCTGATTCAACTGCACGATTTGGAGCTTTTTGAAGGTTTCTGTGGTGCCTTCCTTCCAGGAACATCTTAAAAGCATTATAGGCCCCCTGGGCAAAGCAGTGCACTGAGGCCCCTACCTACACAACCACTCAGCAAGTCACAACATACAGTGCATCTGGAAAGTATTCACAGCGCATCACTTTTTCCACATTTTGTTATGTTACAGTCTTTTTCCAAAATGGATTAAATTCATTTTTTTCTTCAGAATTCTACACACAACACCCCATAATGACAACGTGAAAAAAGTTTACTTGAGATTGAGATTGAAATTAAGAAATCACATGTACATAAGTATTCACAGCCTTTGTCATGAAGCTCAAAATTGAGCTCAGGTGCATCCTGTTTCCCTGATCATCCTTGAGATGTTTCTGCAGCTTAATTAGAGTCCACCTGTGGTACATTCAGTTGATTGGACCTGATTTGGAAAGGCACACACCTGTCTATATAAGGTCCCACAGTTGACAGTTCATGTCAGAGCACAAACCAAGTATGAAGTCAAAGGAATTGTCTGTAGACCTCCGAGACAGGATTGTCTCGAGGCACAAATCTGGGGAAGGTTACAGAACAATTTCTGCTGCTTTGAAGGTCCCAATTAGCACAGTGGCCTCCATCATCCATAAGTGGAAGAAGTTCGAAACCACCAGGACTCTTCCTAGAGCTGGCCGGCCATCTAAACTGAGCGATTGGGGGAGAAGGGCAGGGAGGTGACCAAGAACCCAATGGTCACTCTGTCAGAGCTCCAGAGGTCCTCTGTGGAGAGAGAAGAACCTTCTGGAAAGGACAACCATCTCTGCAGCAATCCACCAATCAGGCCTATATGGTAGAGTGGCCAGACAGAAGCCACTCCTTAGTAACATAACAAAATGTGGAAAAAGGGATGCGCTGTGAATACTTTCCAGATGTACTGTATATAGATTAACACGTGGCCCCTATGCATGTGGGGTCCCCAGGCAACTGCCCAGCATGCTCATGTGTTAAGAAGTCCCTGACTCCTTCACTTGATGCTCTAAGCACATGCTTATTTTGCTTAATGGTTAATGCATCCATAGATAGATAGATAGATAGATAGATAGATAGACAGACATGAAAGGCACTATATAATAGATAGATAGATGTTATGCTCAAACTATGTAATGCACTAGTGAGACCATATCCACAAAGGCATTAATAAAGGAGATCCAGCAGAATTCATTCTTCTAAATAGTGAGTCACATGCTCAAGGACACCAGTGGTAATAAAGGGGGAGTGCATTTATGACTGCAGGCAGGTAGCATTTTCTTTAGACAAAGATCTGTGGGAATCTGCAACAACTGACCAAGATGTGGAGTTAAAGCAGAAATCTCGACAAGAAATATCTGGATGAGATTTTGGGGGGTTTAGCTATTGGCTAAACAAATGCGCTTGATAGACTGAATAGTCTGCTCTTGTTTATCAGATTTTTTTATTTTATGAATGTTCATAAAGGTGGAGAGTTCACCTGATTAAGGTACCACAACATAATTTTTTAACATTTTTTTTTGCATTAATAACAATTACTTTTGAACACCCTGAAATCACTTCAGTTATGTTGTCCAGCGCCTGACTCAGCAGTGTGAGGACACCCCCATATATGATGTAACATTCGTCTAGTCTTGATAGTTATGCAAGATGTCTTGCTTTTTGGGGTTCCTCCTATTTCTGGGCCTCTAGACTTGAAAATAATTAATTTTAAGCCAGTTTTGGGTAATATTTTTGCAGAAAATTACAACCTTATGATAAAAAGTAAATCAATAGATGTCCTCAGCAAAAATGATCAGAAGGACTTGAAGCTGCTTATACTTCAACCGATCTCTAATGGGATGTGAAGTGTGAAAGTTTTTTTAACAAAGAAATGGAGGTCAGTTATATAGTCTCATGGAGTGTTGTTTTATGTTATTTCAAGTTTGCTGATTATGAATATGATAATATTTTGATATTTCATTTTTAGCAGTGGTCCTGTCCCTTTTCATAGAAAGTTAAAAATGACCAATTTGAAACATAAGCATGTGTTTTATCATTTTAGACTATTTCAAGTTCAGTGATTAGGAATATGGTGCTGTTTTTACTTTCTGATCTTTTACTAGGGGTCTAGCCGTCTATGGATTTCTACCAGTGGGTAAAACATTACACATTTCTAATGTAATCAAGAATATTAATAAATTACAATATTTAAATTAAAGCACACATTTTAAGATTTCATTTATCTGACACAACTATTCATGTTTATTATGTACTTCTACCATGACAGTTCTCTAGTTTTCGTGACTGCATACCGACGTGTATCACATACATGTGCTAGCACCTGAGTCTCCAAGGGGGGCATTACCCTAGAAACTCAAGCTCCAATTTAATGTTATTACATCTCAGCGTGAGAATTTAAAGGGTCTCCCCAGTTCTATTAAGTGGTCAGACTTCAACAGAGACCACCGTCACTTCTTCACTTCTCACAGCTGCATACTGCCAATGTTTGTTAGCATACCAGTGCACATCACGTATATGCTGGCACATTAAACTCCAAGGGGGGCATTAAAAGCTCCTATCTAATGTCACTATATGTGAAACTGGAACTGCTAAGAAATCAGACTTTAACAAAGATTCCCGGCACATTTGTGTCTCCACCAGGCACTGCTTCAACCTCATAAAGTAAATCAGTACATTTTTGTCAGTGAATCAGTGAAATGAAGCTCAAATTTCTTACCATAGTAAGTTGAAGTAGTTTCTATTATTGTTGTGTCAGCACACTTTATTAAAAAAAAAAATTCTAATTCAGAAAGATTAACAAAATCATAAACTTTGAAGTATTGGATAATTTTTAGGGTGCCTGTTTTGGCACAATAGCTGCTAACTTCTTCTTGCCTGTATATGGAAGGTCCCCCAGATTTGATCACACTGTAGAATGGCTGTCTTCCTTTTATATTCTGATTGTTGCGAAGCTGACTGCGTTACAAATTAACCAGAGTGTCCAGCTATTCTATTCACAGCTGCGATTCCGGTGCTTCCCAATGTGGTAGATAGGGGGTGCTGTCATCCCCTTGAACCCTCAGAGTTGACTCCAGACACCAGGTAAAAGTCCAAAGTTTGGATTTATTATAATAATCCAGTGCACAAAGCACACTACATGCCACTATATTCATACAATAAACAATACCAATACTCAATCAACAAATCAATCAATCCTCCTACTCCCAGACGTGTTGCCACCCTTCCTCCCGACTCAGCTCACCCGTCTGGGTTTCCCACAATCCTTTATACTGTTCAACCCGGAAGTGCTTCCTCCCTTAGTCCATGATTCCTCATCACTTCCGTGTCATATAAAAAGGCCTTTTTTCTTCATCCCAGAAGTACGTCGGTAATCTGTTCCCATGACTATGACGTACTTTAGGATTATAGTAAACCCCAATGTCTCTGGACCTCCCAGCAGCGTCTCCTGGTTGCCCCCATGTTATCCAGCAGGGTTGCACTGGAAGACTCCAATTCCCATGAGTCCCTGCTGGAATTTGGGGCCCCTCCATGATGCAGGGATGGCTGCACCTGGCGGCCTGGGGGTATTGGCCGGGATGACTGGCCGGCCATATCTCACACCAAATAAAATCTTTTACGGACACAGATTTGAGATGAAGTCACAATATGATTCTTCTTCTTCTTCTCCCACTTTTGTGTAGGATCAATGTGCCTGTTCTCCAAACGCTCTGTCCTGCACTTCCTCCTCAGTCAGACCCTTTTCCTTCAGATCTTCTTTTATTTTATCCATTCACCACCACTTTAGACTCCTTCTCTTACTCTCTCCCTGTATTTACATTCTTATCACTCTTTTGCCCACATATTCCTTGTCTCTCCTCATCACATGTCCATACCTTCTTAGATATCTCCCCCATTTTTGAGTACCTCTGGTTGTCTCATTTCTTATTCTGTCCACAAATCCATCTCAATATTCACATTTCTTCCACCTGTAACTCCTTCTCCTGCGCTCCCTTTACTGCCCATGTCTCAGCTCCATACAGCATGGCTGGTCTTACTGCTGTCTTAAAAACATGATCTATTTAAACTTGAGCAAGGCCCTTAACCCGAAAATTGCTCCAGGGATGCTGTACAATGGCTGACCCCGTACTCTGACCTCCAAAAAGATAATTTCTGCTTGGGGATTTATAGAGTGCATCAAAAACCTTCACCTTGATTCTTCGATTGCACAACACTCCTGATATCTTCTTTCAATTGTTCCATCCACCCTGCACTCTATGGGTTATCTCTGTTTCTTATTCTCCATTTTGGGCTGCCACTGATCCCAGATATCTGCACTTATCCACTCTTTTCAATGACTCCCCCTCCAGGCTAACTTCTGAATCTTGATCATCATTAAACCTCAGATATTCTGTCTTCTTCCCATTTATCTTCAATCCTCTATTTTCTAAAGCCCTTCTCCACTCTTCCAGCTTTTTCTCCACTTCCCCTCTTCTGCTGCTACACAAGACAATGTCATCAGCGAAAAGCCGGCAACAGGGGGATTGGTCTCTTATCATACAAGACAACACATCCATAACCAGATCAAAGAGGTCAGGACTTCAAGAAGATCCGACTCTAACTGGGACCTCGTCTGTTACCCATAACCCCGCTTTTAACCTCAGTCCCGCATACATATCGTGGACAATCCTCACACACTCCTCTGGTCCTCCGTTCTCTCTCCTGCACCTCCAGACATCTTGACGTGACACTCTATCACAAGCCTTCTCCAAATCAATAAACACCCCATGCACTCCTTTGTTTCTCTCCATGTGTCTCTATGAGCGCTCAATGCAAAGACTGCATCAGTTGTTCCACTTCCTGACATAAAAGCAAACTACTCCTCCCCTATGGCGCTCTCTTCCCTAAGCCTTCTTTCTAAAACCCTTTCCTAGATTTTCATTGTGTGTGACATCAGTTTCAGCCCTCTATAGACTCCACAGTCCTGAATATCACCCTTCTCCTTATAAATGGGTATAATATTGACTTTTGTTTTGATTTTTTAAATTATTACTTATTATTTGGATGACACATTTATACAATGGGGCAGAACGGTGGCGCCGTGGTAGTGCCGCTGCCTTGCAGTTAGGAGACCCGGGTTCACTTCCCGGGTCCTCCCTGCGTGGAGTTTGCATGTTCTCCCTGTGTCTGCGTGGGTTTCCTCCGGGCGCTCCGGTTTCCTCCCACAGTCCAAAGACATGCAGGTTAGGTGGATTGGCGATTCTAAATTGGCCCTTGTGTGTGCTTGGTGCGTGGGTGTGTATGTGTGTGCCCTGCGGTGGGTTGGCACCCTACCCAGGATTGGTTCCTGCCTTGTGCCCTGTGTTGGTTGGGATTGGCTCCAGCAGACCCCCGTGACCCTGTGTTCGGATTCAGCATGTTGGAAAATGGATGGATGGATTTATACAATGCATCTTACAACTTTTGAGATACAATTGGTTACATTGTGTTTTTTTCCAATTGGAGCAAAGGCAGGTAAAGTGCCATTAATGGGATTTGAACCCCCAATTTCAGGATTTGTAGTCCAAACCCTTAATCATCAGGCCACACTTCTGAGGGAATCACAAAAAAACGTTGAGTTGGAGATCACCTGTGTTTAATAATGGCAGCATTAGGCACAAGGCAGGAAGTAAACACAACAAATGAATACATGAGTGCTAATTGCTACTGCCTCACAGCTCCGGACATTTTTATTGGTGTAGGTTTTATCTCTCATTTCCAAAAGGCATGCAAGTTAGTTTAATTTTCTGGTATAGAGGACATGTGTAGGGATGTAGATGCGTATGTAAATGTGACTTGGGATATACTGGCATCCCGCCACAGATTGCTGCCTGCTCACTTTCTGCATGGTGGCTCCGCCAAGCCTACAGTGGACAAACAGGCTCAGTAAATACATGAAATAATAATTTGGCGTATTTAAAAGAAAAGAAGGCAAGCTTCAGGTAAACATGATGGTGGTGTGTAATGTAATACCTCCTGCTTACTTGTTTGGATTCATTGATCTTCGTTTTCATTATGTGTGGATATGAAGCCATCTGTGAATGAGAGGTCAGCATTACAAAGCAAGTTCTCCACCCCAAGTTGTAGGATACAGGAGAGTAAGCTGGGACAACATGTCGGGGTAGGAGCCAATGGTACCATTACACGCTATACCAAGGTGCAGCTGACCTTGAAGTGAGAAAATTGAAAAAATGAAACCCACGGCTTACCGCTTCACCTCATTCCCAGCACAGTCTGTGAGTCAGCACCTGTCAAACCGGCCACCCACATCCCCATCTCGCAATACACCGAGTAGGATCTGACGCTACAGCCCGACTGGCAGCGAGTCTGCAGTGGTAGATGATTTACATTGCATGTGCAGGTGTCTGGAAAGTACATAGAATTCCCTCTGGGGGCAAACAGTACAGTATAAATATCATGTAAATGCAGATGAACCTTCCTGAAATTTCACACCTCTTCCTCATGATATATATATATAATATATATATATATATATAGTGACAGATAGGGGCACTATCGCTCCCTTGAACCCTTGTCCAAGACGCCAGACACCAGATAAAAGTCCAAATAGTGGACTTTTTATTAACACAAAGTGCACAAAGCACCCTCCTCTCCACAATACTCATAAATTAAACTCAATACTCTACAATAAACAATTCCTCCACTCCCAGACGCGTTGCCACCCTTCCACCCAGCTGAGCTCACCATCTAGGAGCTCCCACAATCCTTTTATATTCCCTGACCCGAAAGTGTTCCAATCCCCAGTCCATGTGATCTCCTATCACTTCTGGGTCAGATCAAAAGTCCTTTTCTTCACCCTGGAAGCACGTCATTCCCCTTGTGCATGTGACTCGGATGTACTTCCGGGGCATAAGGTAAATAAACGTCTTTTCTCCCTGCAGCATCTCCTAGCGGCCCCCATGGCTGGTCTTCGGGCACCTCCATACTGCAGGGAGGGCTCCACCTGGTGGCATGGGGTTATTGGCTGGGATGAACAGCCGGCCATACATAACAATATATATATACAGTAATCCCTCGCTATATCGCGCTTCGACTTTCGCGGTTTCACTCTATCGCGGATTTTAAATGTAAGCACATCTAAATATATATCACAGATTTTTCGCTGGTTCGCGGATTTCTGCAGCCAATGGGTCTTTTAATTAATGCTACACGCTTCCTCAGTTTGTTTGCCCTGTTGATTTCATACAAGGGACGCTATTGGCGGATGGCTTAGAAGCTACCCAATCAGAGCATGTATTACATATTAACTTAAACTCCTCAGTGCTATAAGATATGCATCCTGCGTGGCGCTTGATTGTTTGCTTGTCTCTGCCTCTCTCTCACCCTCTCTGACATTCTCTGCGCCTGACGGAGGGGCTGTTTGCACAGAGGCTGTTTGCTTAAAAGATACTGACGCTCCTCTAAAAAAATGCGCTTTATTGCGGTGCTCGGCATATTTAAAAGCACAAAAGCACACGTATTGATTTTTTGATTGTTGCTTTAATCTCGCTCTCTCTTCTGACGTTCTCTGCGCCTGACGGAGAAGATGTGAGCAGAGGGGCTGTTTGCTTAGAAGATACTAACGCTCCTCTAAAAAATGCCGCGACAAACTTAAAAGCACAAGTATTGATTTTTTGATTGTTTGCTTTTCTTTGCGAGCGATCTCTCTCTCTCCCTCTGAAATTCTCTGCTCCTGAAGAGAAGAAGATATATTTGCATTCTTTTAATTGTGAGAAAGAACTGTCATCTCTGTCTTGTCATGGAGGACAGTTTAAACTTTTGCCTAAAGGGTGTTATTTCATATCTAGAGGGCTCTAATAATGGTAACAGTGTGGGAGAGTTTATAAGGGCTTAAAATATATAAAAATAACTACACAAACATATGGTTTCTACTTCGCGGATTTTCGTCTATCGCGGGGGGTAATATATATATATTTGATGTGGGTGGCACGGTGGCGGAGTGGGTAGCGCTGCTGCCTCTCAGTTAGGAGACCCGGGTCCTCCCTGCATGGAGTTTGCATGACCTCCCTGTGTCTGCATGGGTTTCCTCCAGGTGCTCCGGTTTCTTCCCACAGTCCAAAGACATGCAGGCTAGGGGCATTGGCAATTCTAAATTGTCCCTAGTGTGTGCTTGGTGTGTGGTTGTGTGTGCCCTGCAGTGGGCTGGTGCTCTAACTGGGGTTTGTTTCCTGCCCTGTGTTGGCTGGGATTGGCTCCGGCCGACCCCCGTGGCCCTGTTGCTGGGATATAGCAGGTTGGATGATGGATGGATGGATATATTTGAAGTTTTTTTGTAAGTTAATATGTTAATTTATATTGTATTGTAAATGTATATGTCAATAATTGTTCTGTGCAATTGGCTGAGTTTGACAATATTCAATAAACAAGAATGACCTGCTGAACAATGTGATGACAATTTTATTGTAGATATTTGTGACAAAACACCATGTCAGATGACAGCAGCTACCCAGCAGTGGTGTCGCTATGGTTGGTGTCACCCAGCGTGGTAACCAAGGCCTTACTAGAGAGTTGATCGTACTGTAAACAATGGAGCACACAGACACCTGGCCGTTTAATGCAGCCTGGTAATTCACAATATTAATGGAGTGTAGATATACCCCATGGTGATTTCAGCACAAAAATTTCACAGAGTTGGTAGTTGATTTGTTTTGAACCTGGTTTTATTGAACTTGACTTGCTTGTATGAAATGTTATTTGATTTCAATAAAATCAATAAAATGCTTAAACAAATTACAGGGTAATTTGGGTGTCACCCCATCACTAGAAGGGTGTGTTTCACACCCCTGGATCCCTAAAATGAAACCACTGGTACCCAGTTTTATGCTATGGAATTAGGTTGGACAAGACATATACAGCCATGTTGAAAAGTAAGTACATTCCATTCAGTATTTTTCCTTTTTTGATGTAGGTGGCCATATGTCAGCAGCCATACCACATGCCCTTCAGAACAGGTCATCCACCTGAAGTTAAGCATGTTCAGGCCTGGCCAGTTCTTGGATGGGACACCAACCAGGAGGAAGCTTGGAATGCTGCTGAAAGGGGTGTTGGTAAGGCCAGCAGAGGGCGCCTACGTTGTGGTCTAAATGAGGATCATAACGTCCTAGTGCAGTGATGGGAATTCTGTGCTGTAAAAATGTTGCTATCCTTCGGATGAGACATAAAACTGAGGTCCTAACTCTCTGTGGTCATTAAAGATCCCTGGAGTGAGTGGATGGATTCTGATGTCCTGGATAAATTGTCCACAATGGACTGGTCATTCTGGCCCCCTAATCATCCTGTCTTTAACTGGATATCCCTTACCCCTTCACTTCCTAACAGCACACGTGTGGCAAGCGTACTGGTGCAAAATGGCTGCTGTCACATCATCCAGGTACAGTAGATGCTGCACATTAGTGCACATTCACTATGAAAACGTACCTTGAGAAGCATTATATAAATGTAACGTATATTTACTATTATTATATCACGAGTTGATCTTCAGTTATGCAATATCTATAGATAAAGATGAAATAATGTAACAAACATGATGCCACATTTACAGTTTGTAGTCCCATCATATCATTTACTTAAGCAAATCCAAATTCAGAATGTGGAAATTATAAGTATACCCCAGCATCTGTCACTACCTCAATTTAGACTCTGGTGCATCAGATCAGGTGCATATGCTTAGACCATCATTAGAGAAGATCTTCTCTGAAGGGGTCTTACTTAAACCTCATTGCGTTTGCTTTGTTGTTTGTTGTTGATGCTTCTGTTATCACCATCCATTGATAGAAGGAACTCTCTGAGGCTTCCAGAAGGGTTACAGATGCCTAGGAGTGAGGGGATAAATGTTTAAAGACCTTGAAACAATTTTGCAGTCCAGAAGGTCACTTACACATTGCGATTTCAAATAACTGCCGGTTTGCTCAGGCCAGGCCATCCCAGCAAGTTCAGCCTGAGAGTAGAATACACAATGCTGAAAGAAGTCTACAAGAAAGCCGTAATTTTATCACAGGCCCTCCAGGTAGCCTTTGCCACTGTTGATGTCAAACTGCATCGAGTGCCCACAACTTAGATCTACATAGAAGGAGTGACAGAAGTAAACTTTTGCTGTCCATACAGAACATCGGGGCAAGACTAGTTTATCCATGAGCACCTAAGCAAGGACCAGGACATCTGGTCAGTGTGCTCTGGTCTGGATAGAAGACAAGTCTGCCGATAACCAAAGCTAGCATTTGAGCAGAAGAACCTGATTATCAACGGAAAAGCATGGTGGTGGAAATGTTATCAATTGGGGCTGTTTTGCCTGATCCATAACCATAGCTCATCATTAGAGGATGCATTATAAATTATTGATTGCACCAGAATGTGCTTGAGGATAATGCGAGACCATCTACCAGAAGAGTGACGCTCAGCCAAAAGTTGATCTTGCAACTTAACAATGACTCAGTATACTGTATGCCAGTAAATCCACTGAAGTATGGCTGAAAAATAAATAAATGGAGGATCCTGAAAAGGTCAAGTCAAAATCCAAATCTAAATTAAATAGAAATATTGTGGATTTTTTGGGGGGAGCTTGGGGGTTTGAAATGAGCTGTCCACACAAGACACAAGACATTTGCATGGAGGAGCGGCAAAAATGTTCTCCCAGTTGAAGTCACAGTTACAGCTACTGGAGGAGGCAATATTGGCTGTTAGAGCCAAGGGGCTACTTACTTTTTTTCCACAGAATGATATATCTATTCATTTTTTTTCTTTATTTTTTATTTCATCACCTTTATCTAAACATAATGTTTAACATGAACATCAAATCGTGATATGTCCATGTATGTTAAACATTTCATCTTCGTGTGCTTACGTATTTACATGACTGCATTCTGATACTGCATCTCTGATAGTGCACACAGATTTAATAATGAAGGCAAGAAAGACCCGGAACACTTCCATCTTGATGTGTTTCACCAAGTACAAAATGTCACTATTCTGCATTCCAGTATGGTGCTGCTTATAAGGACAAATCGGCCCTAAAAAACAAACACAGCTGTATGGCTGAGAAGTGACCAGTGGACTCCTGCGCTGCTATCCCAGGCATGTAGAAACCGAGCTAAATTGGTCACGGAGCTGTCATGTGAAAGATCACCTTGTTGTCTTGAGGCACATGTTATAAATAGCTTTACATAGTTGTGACTGACTTGAATGAACTCCTGAAATGTTAATATGCGGCCCTAAATTAGACAGTTCATTAGTTCCAGTCTGGGACTGGCAAACCTGATTACTCTTTGCTTATTATTATTATTATTATTATTAAAACAAATTCTTGGATTTGTTTGTCTGTTTTGTTTATAAAGGTATGAGGCCTCAACCTTAATGAGGGAGGGCTCCCTGCTGAATCATATGAATTTAGCAAACTCACCAACACATAATACACTTCCCACAAGTTCTCTTTTATATTTACTTAAGCGATAATAAAGACACCTCCAGCTGTCATCGCACTCCACCCTGGTACACACACCCACTTGCACACAATTGCATCTTTATTTTACTCACAGGCTCTTCCTTCCTGCAGTTGTCAACTTTCCTTTTGTATACTTCGTACAAAGTTCTGTGTAAAAGGTGCTATATAAAATAAACTGACCGATGCTAATTTTGAATAGATGCATACACTTACTAACCTGGTAAACACCCAAAGCAATTCTGCATAAGGCAATTTTCAAATGTAATACGCAGAATTATGTACAAGCTGCACACACTGACATCCTCCAGTTCACTGTCCATTTGGCTCTTGGTCAGAGACAAACTACAGCAATCTGTCCATGAGAGCTTGTTAGTGGTCTGTCAGGATCTGCAAGCACCATAGAAAAAGACCAATTCCAGTCAACTGTCATCATTCTTTACACAAAGAACGATAGTCACTTACAATAAGCTACCAAGTAGTGTGGTGGACAGTAGGACTTTAGGGACTTTCAAAACTCAACTTGATGTTTTTTTGGAAGAAATAAGTGGATAGGACTGGCGAGCTTTGTTGGGCTGAATGGCCTGTTCTTGCCGCTATTGTTCTAATCTACCTCACACGCACCACTAATATCAGAAATAATGCAAAGGAAGAGTTTCATTTTACGAAATTGTCCATAAAATATCATATTGCATGTTCAGACATGATGCTTTGCTGAAAGCCTCAGGATGTACTGATGAAATAATTGTATACAGTATATGGAAAAAAACAAGAAAATAAATTTAGTTTTTGTTTTGTCTTATTGAATAATACAAACAGCTCAATGTAGAATAAGGGGCTATTGGAAAATATTATGGCACCAGGAAAAAAAAAAGCCACTTTATATTGCTGAACACACATCATCAGACCCACTTAATTCATTTTTTGGTTACAAGGGGGTCCATTCCAGCAGCATTGGGATCAGGGCAGGATTAAGGGTAACAGTAAGTCATGAGCCCACATCACACATCCCAGGCCAGGCCAGTTTAAGAGTCACCAGTTACCTTAACAGGTCTCTGAGGATGTGAGAGGAACACGCACACGGAGAACATTCAATCTCCACATGAACAACAAGTGCATCCAGAACACCAGAGCCATGAAGCAGCACTACCATCCCACTCTGACTTGCACTGAAATAGAATTGGTGGACATGCAAGTAAAATTCACTATACTTGGGACAATACAACTAAAACATACATACATATATATACATATACACACATATACATATACATATACATATATACATATAAATATATATATATTATATATATATAAATATATATATAGTAACTAAAGAGTTAAAAGAAACGTGTGCAGTTGTGGTTTGAGTTATCTTTTAACCTCTAGGTAGTGTACATAATCTAATGGTAAGCTTACTTATAAATGTAATGTCTAAGACACAGTGTAAAATATTCCAATTATTTTTTGTCAAAATTATATAGTCATGCACACCCCCATTGTTTTAAGCCATAAAAAAATAGTGTTATTGTTGTTTGTCTATAGAGACTATGTTTGGGATCCTAATGAACCCAAAGCATCAGGATGGGGTCCGGGTACATCCCCTGGAAAAGGTTTAAAGAAGATAGAAAAGTGGTGGCTCAATTAACATGGCAGGTCATTCACACATCAGATCTGTCACCAGTATTCAAAAGCATCCCATTTCATACTTTGGACAGAGTTAGCACATCTTTGACTTCTGAAATCTAAACTAAAAAGAAGTTACTATTAAAAGTCAAATATTGCATGCAGGCACTGAAGGCTTATCATCTTATCACAAGGAGGCCCAACAGTTTAAACCTCAAGAAAATAAAGTATCATTAATGTAGCAGGTGCACTGGCCCCTTACTGTACAGATGAACATCATGAATCATTAGCACAATTTATCCAAAATTTTTCAAGCCATCTACACTTTTGGCATATAAATGCAACCTGAAACTCTTTACAATACGATCATTCTACCAACTGTCAACCCATTCAAGGTTGGTTCCTGCTTTGCACCAATGCTGCAGAGAAAGGCTCCATCACATGCAACCCTGAAATGGACTGGTGGTTCATTCTAGCAGGCTCACCTCAAAGCTCAGAACTAGGCAAGCCACAAGGAGGGATTGTAGAACCCACACTACTTTGTTTCTTCTCTTCCATGTGTAGAAGAGGATGGACTAATCACTTAAGATGAAGGGGCTAAAAGGAAAAGATTGTTGGTTTGCACCTCATTTCATAATAGGTGCAAATATGTTGTTTCATAGTTCAGCTTTATAAAGCTCCTTGATTTGGTGCACGGTTTGTAAAGGTGCAACACAAAATAATTAGGCTTACTACACCAAAATGCCCCAGCTTTGTATATAAGGTGTACTTGGCCACTCCCTTTTCTCTCTCTCTCTCTCTCTCTCTCACACCCCCCTAGTTCAGAATAAAAACCACCATTTAAAACAATAGGTGTCCTTTTGCAAACAGGTTGGTTCTGACCCTTTCACTTCACTGTGCGGAGATTCTACACCCATTTCATTTCAATTTCCTGGACAGTTATTCTTCCTATAAATTATTTCAAGGAGGCCTGTGGCTCCAGTACAGTCCTCAAGACGGAAAATTACAATCCAAGAAACCCCTTTACAAGTTAAAAAAAAAAAAAACACAAGAACAAAAATATATCCTTTAACTCGAGAATTTTACTCAGAAAGTGTAAGCCTGGAAATTAGGTGCACCAGATGAATGAGCTGGACAAAAAAAAAAAAGTTAGTCTAAACTTTAAGAAAACATGAAAAAGGTAGTATCTTAGAAAAGAAAAAAGTTTATTATGTAAAAAATGTACATTAAAGCAAACTTTTATAAAAAGTTTATAAAACTTAATAGCATACAACCAAGTTTGCAGGAATGCAGTGTTCTACAAACTTTCTGCAGCAACTCTATTAGAGTTCTTGATGACATTTGGAAGAAGAACTTCCAAAAAGATACGACCACCCACCCTCAAAGTAAAAGCCCAATCTCCCCCGGCCCACCAAAAAAAAAAACAAAAAAAACCAAAAAAAACCAAGGTATAAAAAACTAAAAGATGCACTGTGCTCTGTGTGTTCACTTTTTAAAAATAAAATAAAAAGGCCAACCGATGCTTCATAGAGTAGACACCTTCTAGTCTTCTAGTGGGTTATTTAGTTATTAAATTATATATTTTTGGCTGATGTAATAAACTATTCTCAAACAAAAAACACAATGTCCATTCGGTGCTGGCCACTGACGCGCCGTGGTTGTCTGGCGATCAAGCGATGGGTCATTAGAGGGTTAATCCCGGCTCCTTAGACACCCTCTCCCCTGCAGTCAAACGGACCCCCCTTCTCTCCCCCTCCAGTCAAGTCGACCACGTGTTCTCCCGCACCTGCAGATTGAATGGCAAAGAAATGGGAGTTAGTTTTCCTTTTTTTGGCAGATCAGAGGTACGTCCGCAGACAGACTGGCGCCCAAGAGGAAACTTTCATTAACCTCTAACTGATAACGACAAATCCACAGCACACACACACAGCGCACACACACACAATGTTTGCTAATTGGCAGAAGAGATACATCTGCAAAGAGTTAGCTACAGAGTATCCCATGTTCTAGGAGAGGAGGGGAGGTTACAGTGAAATGCTCAGTGGCGCCTTCCTGGCGACACGCAGAGCCCCCATATCCCCCCTTGCTTCTGTACAAACATCTGTTCTTCTCAGGGAATCCCTACTGATATCCATTCCCTTCAGAAAGTTTTTTTTTTTTTTTTAATTCTGTTTAGTGATAAACGCAAAATATACATACCACCCCTTACAAAAAAAATGTCAATACAGACAACCCAAGCTTGTCAGCATTATCCTTAACATAAACCCCAAATCCCAGTACTGAGATATACCTGTACAAATCAGTTTAAACCTACCTGCCACATGCACTCCCAGCACTTTCACTGCTAATGGCACAAACTTCTGCTGTCTTCAGTGGAAAAATCGCAAGCGAAGTCTGAAGCCTGATAGAAGGGGAAAAAGTTAAGTGATTATTACGAAATAACGGTATAGAAAAAATAACACATTGGCGCCGGAGAAACGGCGTTTCTCAGCTTGCATCACATTGTTGCAACATTTAAAAAAAAAAATCTAAAAATCTACCCAAAATATTTTAAATAAAACATAACCAAAGTAAAAGATTGTCACATTTCACATTAATACAGCATAGCTTTTGAAATTGACAGTCGGTTAAGACCGCGCGTTCATTCAATGTCACGCGTAAAAGCTGGTTTAAAAAAAATGATCAAACTTGCCTTTAATATTGTCACATTTGGGTCGCTTTCTGTCGCCTCCTCGTTCTCCAGTGCGATTTGCAGGTCGAAGATGTAATCGATGACGTGCTGCAGGATTTCCACCTGGCTGACAGATTTGTTCTGTGGGATGCTGGGGACCAGCTCCTTCAACTTAGAGTAACAGTCATTCATATCATAGAGAAGGCTCATGGGCTCTTCTGACGGAGCTTTATTCCGAGCGATTGCCAGGCTCTGCTCTGAGATGCAGCACACTGCTTCATAGCAGCTTCTCACAGCTCTTACTGGACTGATTGCCTTCATGATGTGTATATTCCTGTTTAATTGATAGGCGAAAATACTCAACGAATCAGAGGAAAAATAATGCTTCAGAGTTTTCAAATTAGCAGCCAAGACACGCAGCCATAAAGGTGCTGAACACGCGCTTCTAAATTGTCACAATGAATATTTCCTCCCAACGAGTACGTCGAACAGTCTTGCCAAATGCATAAGTTGCAAACCAAAGCATTGCCTTTATACAGTAGGAGAAAGCCGCCTTCAACCCGCCCACCAAAATGACACGCCCAGAAGCAGCCATAGCCAATAGAAATAGAAAACCTGACTAAAATAGGCCGACCTAGTAAAGGAATGCCTGCTATTGGTTCAACGCGCACATCAAACTGCAGTAACGTAATTATAGGAATGAGGAAGTGTTTAGGTGGGTTTGGAATACATACAAGCGCTTAAAACCAGAAACAGACATTGTAGTTCATACTTGTTGGCAGGGAATTCCAGTTCAAACTACTGGAAATGCATAACGTGCTCCAGGTGTGGCATTCCGATAGATACATAAATAAAACCAGATTTTGCACGTCCTGACAACTGCAATTTAGCGAGAAGCTAGAGCACAAGCGAGTTCACCACAGGCACTTGACAGGATTCTTGTAAATAATTAGTGACGCCTAGTTACCCAATTTGCTGTTCACATGACCTCTAGACTTCCTGGCGTCAGGATTTTTCTCCTAAAAATAAAAGGACTATTGAGATAAAAAAAAAAAAAAAAAAAGAGAGAGAGAGGCACTACATGAACTCGCTCTTGCTTGCTACTTTCTGTTAAGACAGTTAATGGCCAGTCCGCTAAACCACACTTATTTATGCCTTAAATTTTAATTAGAAGACTAAGACAGCTAACTTACTAGAATTTCCAAACGTGCTCCATGATAGGGTAAGATTTATTAAAAATGAGGACAAGTGGTTCGGACTCTAAACTAGCTTGGTGCAAGTGAGTGCGTGTACTCCACGCTAAATGTACATCCCGTCAGGGTTTAGGTGCCCGGTGCTCATTGGCTCCTTCATAATGTTGTGCTATGAACAACGGAAAAGTGATTTCAGAAAATGGACGGAAGGATGAGGTGTATGTGGGGCTATCCCTAACTCGAATTAAAGCCCTACTCTACTGTTAATTGTACCTTTAATTTGTTAGTCGATAGTTATATTCAGCTAGACACCCAATAAGAATTTCATTATACTTGTTTACTATATAGGTCAGTAAAGTGTCAATAAAGCTTCGATTTGATTTTTAATTGAAAACAAATACACGCACTGTGCTGAATTGTTTCACAGAGGAAATAATCCAGTTGTATTGCAGACAACAATATAGACATAACTGAATATAGAGTTTAATGACTTGCATTTGATCTAAAGGAGTACAAATAAGTTGAAATAACCACATACATTTTAGAAATAAAATGACACTAGCCTGTTCAATATCAATGTATAGTTGTATTTCATTTGATTTTTAAATTACACTGCGTAAATATACATTCCAGTCCAGGTTTATAAAATATGACTGTAATAATTTTCTGCAATAAAAGCATGTAACTCAATTAAGGTTTCACTCACCTTCTACATTAAACAGCAATCTAAAAAAGACTGTGACATTTCGTTTTTTTTTATTAAATGGTCATCAAATCCGATAAGCATGCACGGGATTGTGAGCTTTGATTGGTACTACAGTATGTCATTGTCATAATGATACCAGTAAACTTGTGTTTTAGTTTACTTGCCATTATGATCTTTTAAATAATTAATACTTTAAAAAATGTTAATTGACTTGTTAAACCTATCAAGGTACTCTATTATAGTTCATTTCGCAGCTGGCACAAACATAGTTCTGCTTATACACTCTTAAAAATAAAGGTGCCAGAGTGGTTCTTCAGATTGCGAAAAGAACCATTCATATGACGTTTCCATAAAGACGTTTAATTATTTAGATCTGTAACAGGATCCATAAATAGATTAGAGATTTGTGAAATCCCACTGGACTCCTTGTTTTAAAAGGACTCTCGCTGCATTCATCCACACAGGCTAAGTTCGAGTTTACTTGATCGGTTGGTATCCTATCCTAGTATAGGTCGCCTAATATACATTAAAGATTTATATTTTGTCCGTGAATTAGAAACCTTTTCAAAGCCCAAAGATCCTATTTCACATGCAAAGAGCCCTTCACAGAATGAAATGGTTTTGTCACAACCTAGTAAAGTGCCATTACAGAACCGTTCGTTTTAAGAGAGTAGTTTAACTTTATGAGTTTTTTTTATATATAATAAAGTTTGGTTTTGCATTTTTTTTTGTTATACTGTCATTTGTGTTTTTCTTTTGTTTCAATCTCGTGAGAATCAAGTTGTAACATATTAAAATACGAGTGGTGAGACACACATGCTAATAATAATAAAACTGTTTACGGGCCTTATCTAGCAAAACTGCATCTTTTAATAGCTGATAGGGGAATGACTTGCTTTCTTTCAACGATCATAGCATTTTTATGCTACTTCAAAGCGTGTTGCCCGTGTTCCTATTTGGTTTTATTTTTTTCTTTTCTCACAATCCTGTTTTTGTGCAGGAATGTACTGCCTTGCCAGCTGTGAGTCCCCAGCCCTGCACAGCTGTGTTGATCTAACTCGCAGCTCCAGACAGCCTGGCGCCAGCCTCGCGACGTCATCCATTCACTCGCTCCAAGCACGTCTCCCTGGCAACTGGCCAGCCGTGACTGGGATCCCGAACTGCTCATCAATCCCGAGCACCGCCCCTTTTGCCGGGAAACGTAAGGCAGGATTTGGTGTCAGTCAACTTGAGAATCCGCCCATCTGCAAATGCAACATCAGCTCCGCTCCCGAAGAAAGTACACACATGTGAGGAGCCGGGGGGCGGGCACGATTAGTTTAAATTAATTTAAACAGTGAAATGGCCCTGACTCTCTGCGAGCCTGTCATTGGAAATTCGCATCCGGGTAATGCAAGAATCGATGCGTACTTTCAACCTGTATTACAATTTTTAAACGTTTAGTGTTATAATCGACATATATGTTGCAGACAGGTATTGTGGACCAACAAATGATGTGCTCTCTATCTATCTATCTATCTATCTATCTATCTATCTATCTATCTATCTATCTATCTATCTATCTATCTATTCTGTACAAATTGTGTGCATATAGTGACTATGGTGACTCATTTATTCTGCTTTTCCCAAAACACATTGATTTTGTGCCTGCAAAAAAGAGCCAGGAAGCCCACAGAATGATTCAGACCTTTGGATGCAGGACACACACCCTTGTGGTAAAATTCTGTTCTGTGTAATAACACAGCAGTTGAGCAGCTACCCCAAAAAGAACTAAAGTATGAAAGTGTACTTCATGCAAGGGAAAATATACGGTTATAATCATTAAAAATGCAGTATAAAATCAAGATTGGTTGTACTACTTTTTACAATTATTTTCAATGTTAATAATATATAATAAAATCTATTACATTCATGTTATTTAAAAATGTTACTCACGTTGCTTAAGATTCATATTTAATTCTGCCAGGAATGCCCTTAGGACACTAATCAATTAGTTCTTTTTTAGCTGAAAAAAAGGAAGAGATTACCCCGGATCAAGGATTTTTTTTTTCTTTCTAAGCCCACGATGATGGTGTATCCACTCTTCAGTTTAATAAGTGTGGCAGTGAAGTTATCTATATAGAATGGCCTTTTCAGGTAAAATATTTTACCGAAACTAAACATTTGTGGAGGTTCTATTAAGGATTTCGAGACTGATTTTCATCACCATTAACCTGAGTTGATGGAGTTTCTTGCATAAGAAATACACCAACTCCCTTCTACAAGGATGTAGATGTCATCACACGAAATGGAAAAATATAAACACCTCTAATGTAGCTAAACCACTTTTTATCCATATTACCTGTATGGACATTGTAGGTCAGGTTTAGCCAATGCTGCTGGCCGAAACCTACCTAATATTAAAATTAAACATAAATGTATGATAGAGTAAGTTGCTCTTTCTTTCTTTCTTTCTTTCTTTCTTTCTTTCTTTCTTTCTTTCTTTCTTTCTTTCATTCATTTCATCATCAATTCAGGCACAAGAAAGTGTATTCAGAACTTGTTTACCTTGAAGCAGAGACAATAAGTGCTTCGTATCATTAAATAAACACTTTAATTCAGTTAATCATCTAGTTCCTATAATGTAGTAATTTTTCACAATTTTCTAAATAGCCAGATACTTTCTTCAAGTGATAGCTCTGTGATTTCACAGTCTGGTCCATCCTTCCATTTGATATGAAATTATTTTTAATTTAACGAATAATCTGCCCTCTGATGAATGCTTTACTATGTTATGTTGTTTTGAGATGAAAACCATTCAACTGCCTGCCTTAAACTGAACACTCATATATGAAGTGATTACATCCATCCGTCCATCCATTATCCAACCCGCTATATCCAAACTACAGGGTCACGGGGGTCCACTGGAGCCAATCCCAGCCAACATAGGGCGCAAGGCAGGAAACAAACCCCAGGCAGGGCACCAGCCCACTGCAGGGCGCACACACACACACACACACACACAAACACACACACCAAGCACACACTAGGGACAATTTAGAATCACCAATGCACCTAACCTGCATTCTTGTGATTATGGGAGGAAACCAGAGTACCCAGAGGAAACCCATGCAGACACGGAGAGAACATGCAAACTCCATGCAGGGAGGACCCGCAAGTGATTACACAATAGTGTATTTTTTGACATACTGTTAATGAAGGGTACGTGTTGATCGCCCAGCACCTGTATCTTGACTGAAAGTATCTTCACTTTCCCACCACCCTGATCACCATAGTTTGAAGCAGCTGAGCCGTGTATTTGTATTAACTATAACGACTCACTAGAAACTGCAGATTCTCCTTTAAATGGCACACAGTTAAACTCAGCTCAGAGGTAATAGTAATTTTTTTAACTTTTGTATTTGCTTATTTGAACCTATAAAGGTGCACCTCTCTGTGCGTTACAAAAAATAATAATGATAGCAATAATAAAATAATCCAGTTGTACTCCGAGCTTTTGAAACTACTTGACTTGGTCTCCAAAAATATCTCAAAGAACTGCCAAATATAGCAAGAGCTGCCAAGGTTCAGAACATTGCCCTCCTTGGAAATGCCCACATACTTTGTAAAGGACTGACCATCGAACAATAAGACCTAAGGAACCCAGCATGTTCTTGATAAAAATCAAACAGCACAGACTGAGAAAAAAAGGAAAATAATAATAATAATAATAATAATAATAATAATAAAGTTTGTTCTATGCATTTGGTTTATTGGAGTGTTCAACCTAAGATCTTAGTCAAAAATTAACAAATGCCATGACATAACTGTAGGCTTGAACTGATTGAATTTCACCTTTTTTACAATGAAAGCCATTCTAATGCAATTTATAGCTACAATAAAGCATAATGGTTTCATATTTGTACAACGGGAGCACAGGCAAGTCAACACTTGATACAAGGTCATTTGGTTAGACATTGTTCAGGGCCAAGCGGGAGGTTTGTGCTTTTAAGCTTTTAAAGTTCACCGCCTTAGCTATTGGGCCATAATGCTGCTGCATAAGTTCTGAGATTTCTTTGGCATCATGTGCTAAATCTACACTTGGATCTTGGGGTTTCAGTCCCACTATTTAATTCAATAGGTTAAACTATTAGGTTTAAAAAGAAATTATATATATATATATATATATATAGTAATTATATAGCGGCGCCCCGATGCCGGTTTATCCCGTGTGGTCCCCGGCCGGGACGACTTGGAGGACCAGAGGAGGGCGTGTGCCTCCCCCAGACCGAGAGGGGGCGTCCGTCCTGGTTATGCCCAGCCCTGTAGGGACCTGTGGCCACCGGCAGGCGGCGCCCCAGTGCCTTATCATCCCGGGAGCCCGCCCTTCCGCCACACCAGGAAGTGCCGGGGGGAAGACGACAGGGGACACCCGGACGGCTTCCGGGTGCGCAGCCGGCACTTCTGCCACACAGGGGTGTGACCAAGTCTAATTGCCGGGAAGCAGCTGGAGCCCATCCGGGTTCCCATAAGAGGCCGCCTCCCTCCAGTCATTGGTGGATGTCGGGAGGTAGTTGGCAGAGCTGGAGAGAGGACTGGACGCGGCCAGAGGAAAGGCACAAGGACTGTGAGCCTTGGACTTTGGGGGAATCGGTGCAAGAGGCACTGGGGGTGCACGTGAGCAAATTGTAAATATTGTAAATAAACAGTGTGTGGTGAAGAACAATATGTTGTCCGTCTGTGTGTGTCCGGGCCAGCTTTCACAATATATATATAGTCAGTCAGTCATTTTCCAACCCGCTATATCCTAACACAGGGTCACAGGGCCTGCTGGAACCAATCCCAGCCAACACAGTGCACAAGGCAGGAACAAACCCTGGGGCAGGGCACCAGCCCACCGCAGGGCATACATACACACACACACACCAAGCAGTCACCAGGGACAATTTTTAGCATCACCAGTGCACCTATGCTGCATGTCTTTGGACCATGGGAGGAAACTGTAGCACCCAAAGGAAACCCACACAAACGTGGGGAGATCATGCAAACTCCATGCAGGGAGGACCCAGGAAGTGAACCCAGGTCTTCATACTGTGAGGCAGCTGCACTACCACTGCACCACCATGCAGCCAATATATATATATATATATATATAGTGACAGGGGCTTGGCGTCCTTACCTAGCCGGGATGCCCCTGCACACTATATTCAGGGGGAACAGCCATGGACGTTGCAATACCTCCCCCTGAACGCTAGTTGGCCACCTCCCTGGGGTGGAACAGTGTCTTGGGTTCCCGCAGGGTATCCTGGGAATTGGAGTTGGATGCAGCCCTTTTGGGTCCCGCAGGTACCACCGGGGGTGCTGTATTGGGGACTCCTGAGCCCATGTGGGCAACCAATTCGTCATACCCGGAAGTGCAGCCGGAAATCAGAGATCAAGAACCTGGAGCACCTCCGGGTGAACTATAAAGGGAGCCAGCGACTACCACTCAGGGGCCAGAGTCGGGTGGAAAAAGGACAAAGCTTGGTGAGGAGTGGTGGAGTGAGAAGAAGAGGAGAAGAAAGTCTTTATTGTGTGCTTAGGACTGTGTTGGGCTAGTGGGACACGGGGAAGACGTGTCTCATAGCTGTAGAAAAATAAAAATGTATTTAATTTTACACGTGCCTCACCTAGAGGGCAACATGGGAGTTGTAGTTCCAATGAGCAGCCCTGCTTGGTGTCCTGGGGGCCGGCAAGGGGTGCTGTATAAAGGAGGAGTCCTTATGTGAAGGAGGTTCCTACTGACCCAGAAGTACTTCCTAGAATATATGGTGGCATTATGGTGGCACTGGAAGTACTCTCAGGTCCGGCATGCCCTTATCCAAGCAAGTCAGAGTCAGGAAGGAAAGGGTGACACTCACCTGCTTCTAGTTCTGGTAGGGTGCAGGAATAATATATATATATATATATATATATATATATATATATATATATATATATATATATATATATATATATATATATATATATATATATATATATGTGGTGGATTGCCGGCATTTTACTCCGGCCCTCACCCCTGGCCGCTAGGCGGAGCTCTCCCGAGAGCATATACGGGCCCAGAATTCCAGATACCTTGGGGGCCACTGGGAGTCGCTGTCGGGAGGCCAATGGACTCATTTGGGCACCATGACCTGGAAGTTCGTCACAAGAAGAGCGACGGGCTTCCAGGGTGAAGAAAAGTACTGTTTAGCCTGACCCGGAAGGAATAAGGACTTGTGAAACTGTTGGGCAGAAACACTTCCGGATCAGGAGGAATAAAAGGACTCTGGGAACTCCCAGACAATGAGCTGAGCTGGGTGGTAGGAGGGCAACGCGTCTGGGAGTGGAGGATTGTGATTATTACTGGTTTATTATTGTTATTGTGATTTATGAATATAGTGGAGTGGAGGGTGCTTGGTGCACATTGTTATAATAAAAAGAATAATTGTAGCAATTTTACCAGGTGTTTGGCGTGGTACCTGAGGGTTCAAGGGAGCACTACTGCCCCCTACTGCGACAATATATATATATATATATATATATATATATATATATATTTGCAGCTGGAGATCCACAATGGGAGAAAATTAATTCACGTATCATGAAGTAGTTTTTATTCAGAGGATAATGCTTAGACATACTATATATATATATATAACGAGACTTTTTATCTTGAGAGGAGACGTGACTTTTTGAGAGAGATACTTTCACGTCCCTCAAGACAAGACTTTGTGCCAGGAGATTAAACCACGCCGGGGTCGGAAATAAAAGACAAAGAGTAGATGACAAAGTACAACATCGTAAAGAATTTAAAAACGTTGGTGTAATACACATGCAGAGCAGGTTAGAAATAATGGAACTACTAAAATTTGAAAGTCTCAAAAATAAAATGATACTAAAAATCACATTAGCACAAACAAACAGAAATTATTACTCGGTGAAATAACGGCACAGCGAAAAAAGATAGAATATATTGTTCGGATTTAAACTTAAGGTGAAGACTTGTAGAGCATCTAATTTGTGTTGCCATCAGGGAAAAGTAGTGTTTCTTCCCAATGAAGAGGCATATCCATGAGAATTAAAAGATCGGTTGTTTGGTAAAAGTGAAATCCACATACGAGTGAGCGGCAGAGACATCAAGTGATAGATATCTATCTATCTATCTATCTATCTATCTATCTATCTATCTATCTATCTATCTATCTATCTATCTATCTATCTATCTATCTATCTATCTATAAAAACAACCCACAACCCTGTGCAGATTCTACAGGTGTATTGTGGAATCCATCCTGACAGGATGCATCACATTCTGGTACAGCAACTGCTCAGTTCAGGACTGCAGAGCTCTACAGAATGTGGTGAATACAGCAGAGCAGATCACAGGCACACACCTCCCTGAGGACATCCACACTACACGCTGTCTCAGGAAAGTGAACTGTATCAGGTGGGACCCCAGCCATCTTGCACTGTCACTTTTCACCCTCTTCCCATCTGGGAAGTGACTAAAGTCCATTCGGACGCACACCTCCAGGATCAGAAACAGTTTTTTATATTCATTTATTTGTTGTTTTTCATTTTTTGTCTGTGTTCACTGTCTGCGGAGGCACATGCAAGCAAGCATTTCATTGTACATGGTACTTGTACTTGTACACATGACAATAAAGAATTGAATTGAATCTATCTATCTATCTATCTATCAGTCTTCCAAAGATTGTCTCTGTTCAGTATTTTTCAACAATAATTTCCGATTTTGAAAGCCCTAATGATTGTTAAGTTAATTTCTTTTCAATATATGAATTTTGTTAGAGCCCCCATCAAGATAGCATACTGCTTTCTATGCAAGTTGAAATGGTAAAAGTAAATTAGAGGCTGTGAGCCATACTTATATACATAGTGTACAAAAATAAATAGCATATACATAATAAATTAAAAAAAGGACATTTTAAAGGCCTGGTGGTCAACACTGCTAAGCTCTAGTAGTGTCTGAGATAAACTGATTTGGAAATACGACATTTTTGAAGGTGACCTCTTCTCAAAAACAACATATGACAAATTTCAAGTAATAGCAGGGGAGGGTGTGGGGTTCAAGGGTCAATGACAACAATAACAATATTGCTTTGCAGCCAAGTTAATCTGTAAACCCAATAATAGCTTTTTCAGATTCCGAAGGGGGCTGGCCAGTTAGTCTTATGCTGTCTACAGATAAGATGAGATCAGGTGTCCAGGAGTGTCTAAGTGGCTTTGCTTGATTCCCATGCCATCAGCAGTTTAGAAATAGTTGAAGGCGTTTGGGTTTTGGCGTCGTCTCGTCTGCTCTCTTGTACCGTGTGACTCTACTCCCCCTGCTCTCCCCCCCTTGGTCCAGCTGTACGCAGACAATCATGCAATCAAACAATCACAACGCATAATTAGCAACTAACTCCCCCTCATAAAAGAAAGGGGAAAGAAAAGGATCCCTTTCACAAAGACTTTCTACCAAATACCACCGCCCACCACCCCCCACTAACATAGTGGCGAGTTTCTTAACTCGGACAAGCACTTTAAGTGCAGAATGAAAAGCAACAGTGTCTCTATCTGGACACAAAGAAAGAATATGGCAAACACTCTGATTGTATCTGTGTTCAGTTTAATAAGCATATTGTGTGCGTCAAGGGATTGACGCATTCCTATGGTGTCTTCCACTCTACTTATGTAAAGGGGAAAAAAAAGGAACTTTTTGGACAAATCAAGAAAACGCAAGAAGTGGTTACCATTATCAACAAAGTAATGTCATCTTTAACTGTAGTGGTTGTGATTACTTTTGTTTTTTGCAATTTTTATAATTAATTACCATTAGGAACGAACCCTTCAAGATGTACAGTTTTCTCAGAAATGATAATCCTATAAAAGAAAGGTACAGACCATTCAATTGGGCTTCAAAATGACTCGCTCATTTGTCACCACAATTTCAAAGACATTTCCAGATGTTACGATTGTATGGGCGACTGCGCACTGCGTGACAGATTTCTATCTGCCGGTCTCTCCATATTCAAACCCACTCAGTCCAATTCAGGGTTAAGTGTTGGTGGTGGGCCCTATCTCAGCATCATCGGGTGCAGGGCACCTACCCAACCCAACCTACAATGGGTTGGGACAGCAGTGCGACAGATTTTGAAAAAGTCTTTACAAACGAGGTGCAGCAGGGGATAGCACATTAACTGGACTTGGGGGTGATGGGATGTAATTCTGTTTAATTAAGTTTGACTTGATTGTATGGAATGTTATTTTCCTCCAATAAAATAAAACAAAATAAAAAGATTACTAACTAGAGTGGCATCTAAGTACCTTTAACATGTTCTTTGATATAATGCCTTTAATTTTAGAGAAGTCTTACTAGTTTTTGATTTGAATATAAACTGGCATGGTGCCTGCCACTGTTGATGTGTTCTCTGATGGCACCATTCAAGGACTTGCTGTCTCTTTGTGTGCCTCGTTATTAAACTGGCATCCCATTCAGGGTTTGTTCCTACTTTGAGTGTGTGACTTGACACTCTTGACCAATTTCCTAACTTAAGATCACTATCACCATTTTTCATGATGAAGCATTTCGAAAATTCAGTTGCATAATCGTGGGTGTGCCAAAATGTGTAACGAATGAATCTGGGGCACATGCAGATGGCCTGTACATTTATATACTGTAGTTTGGCCATTGTCTCTAGGGTTGTGGGCTTGAAGTCTGGTGAAAACGGAGAGCAAAAGGAGGAAAGTGAGGACGTCCAGGTTGTATAAATGTGGATAAACTTCTGAGCAGGTTTTCATATCTTGAAATGCTTTGAATGAATTTCATTAATAAACAAATTTCACATTTTCAACAACTTTGAAAGTCAGCTAGCTCAATTGTTTCAAAAGAATATGACATTTGTTTCACTAAATTTACACATTTAATTACTTTTAAACATTTTCTATCCATTTCATATTATTATAAAATGTCACTCTAGTGAAGTTTCTGTAAATATATTAAATATGGTGGCAGCACTGTTAATTATAGTAAAATAAAGTGTAGCAGAGCTATTGTTCATGTAAGGAATAATGGAAAACATTGCTATGGGACTGTACATCAAAAGCATTTTAAACAGCCCTGCTAATGCAACGCTGTAACCAAAAAAAGGTAATCCAGTACAATACACCCAAATATAAAACATAAAAATGATAGATAGATAGATAGATAGATAGATAGATAGATAGATAGATAGATAGATAGATAGATAGATAGATGTGAAAGGCACTATATGATAGATAGATAGATAGATAGATAGATAGATAGATAGATAGATAGATAGATAGATAGATAGATAGATAGATAGATAGATAATTAGTGTCACACATGTGCACTTGGAAGAAGTTTGGTAGGCTCAAACAAATGTCGTTTCTCAGCCGGACCAGAGACTGGCACTGTCATCTTACTCTCTCCTTTTATCCCTCTGCAGACTAGCAGAAGAACCAGCCAAACAGTGAGGTCACAAACAACCCCCTCTCTGATGACATCACTTTTGCCCTTTCATAATGACTTTGTCAGAATCCACCTACTGAAGACATAACTTCCTCTTCCGGCCTCCCTGGACCATCCATTGTCATTGACCCTTGAACCCCACACCTTCCCCTATTCTTCTTCTTCTTCTTCTTTCAGCTGCTCCCATTAGGGTTTGCCACAGTGGATCATCTTCTTCCATAACTTTCTGTCCTCTGTATCTTGTTCTGTTACACCCATCACCTGCATGTCCCCTCTCAAAACATCCATAAACCTTCGCTTAGACCTTCCTCTCTTCCTCTTCCCTGGCAGCTCTATCCTTAGCATCCTTCTCCCAATATACTTAGCATCTCTCCACTGCACATGTCCAAACCAGCGTAATCTCACTTCTCTGACTTTGTCTCTCAACCATCCAACTTGAGCTGATCCTCTAATGTCCTCATTTCTAATCCTCATCACACCCAATGCAAATCTTAGCATCTTTAACTCTGTCACCTCCAGCTCTGTCTCCTTTTCTCTGGTCAGTGCCACCGTCTCCAACCCATATAACATAGCTGGTCTCACTACCGTCCTGTAGGCCTTTCCTTTCGCTCTTGCTTATATCCGTCTGTCACAAATCACTCCTGACACTCTTCTCCACCCATTCCACCCTGCCTGCACTCTCATCTTCACCTCTCTTCCACAATCTCCATTACTCTGTACTGATGATCCCAAGTATTTAAACTCATCCATCTTCGCCAACTCTACATCTTGCTTCCTCACCATTCCACTGACCTCCCTCTCATTTACACACATGTATTCTGTCTTGTTCCTACTGACCTTCATTCCTCTCCTCTCTAGAGCATATCGCCACCTGCTCCCTACTATCGCTACAGATCACAATGTCATCAGCAAACATTATAGTCCACAGGGACTCCTGTCTAATCTCGTCTGTCAACCTGTTCATCATCATTGCAAATAAGAAAGGGCTCAGAGCTGATCCCTGATGTAATCACCTCCACCCTTAATGCATCCGTCACTCCTACGGCAGACCTCACCACGGTCACACTTCCCTCGTACATATCCTGTACAACTCTTACGTTCTTCTCTGCCACTCGCGACTTCCTCATACAATACCACAGCTCCTCTCAAGGCACCCTGTCATATGCTTTATTCAGGTCCACAAAGATGCAATGCATCTCCTTCTGGCCTTCTCTAAACTTCTCCATCAACATCCTCAGAGCAAACATCACATCTGTGGTGCTCTTTCTTGGCATGAAACCATACTGCTGCTCACTAATCATCACCTCACTTCTTAACCTAGCTTCCACTACTCTTTCCCATAACTTCATGCTGTGGCTCATCAATTTTATTCCCCTGTAGTTACTGCAGTCCTGCACATCCCCCTTATTCTTAAATATCAACACCAGTACATTTCTTCTCCACTCCTCAGGCATCCTCTCACTTTCCAAGATTCCATTAAACAATCTGGTTAAAAACTCCACTGCCGTCTCTCCTAAACACCTGCATGCTTACACAGGTATGTCATCTGGATCAACGGCTTTTCCTTTCTTCATCATCTTCATAGCTGTCCTTACTTCCTCCTTGGTAATCCATTGCACATCCTGATTCACTATCTCCACATCATCTAACCTCTTCTCTCTCTCTCGTTCTCTTCATTCATCAGCCTCTCATAGCACTCTTTCCATCTGCTCAACACACTCTCCTCACTCGTAAGTATGTTTCCATCTTTATCCTTTATTACCCTAACCTGCTGCACATCTTTCCCAGCTCGGTCCCTGTGTCTAGCCAATCAGTACAGGTCCTTTTCTCCCTCCTTAGTGTCCAACCTCTCATACAACTTATCATATGCCTTTTCTTTAGCCTTCACCACCTCTCTCTTTTCACCTTGTGTCTTATCTCGTTGTACTCTTGTCTACTTTCTGCATCTCTCTGACTATCCTACTTCTTCTGTGTATACTCTCCTGTACTTCCCCATTCCACCACCAGGTTTCCTTTTCCTCCTTCCTCTGTCCAGCTGTCACGACAAGCACCCTTCATGCTGTCACCCTTACTACATCTGCTGTAGTTTCCCAGCTGTCTGGTAACTCTTCACTGCCACCCAGTGCCTGTCTCATCTCCTCCCTAAACTCAGCCTTGCAGTCTTCCATTTTCAACTTCCACCATTTGATACTTGGCTCCGCCCTCACTCTCTTCCTCCAACATCATCCTACAGATCACCATCCTATACTGCTTAACTACACTTTCCCCAGCCACCACTTTGCAGTCTTCAATCTCCTTCAGATTTTCTCTTCTGCATAGGATGTAATCTACCTGGGTGCATCTTCCTCTACTCTTGTACGTAACCCTATGTCCCTTCCTCTTCTTAAAATACGTATTCACCACAGCCATGTCCATCCTTTTGGGAAAATCCACTATCCTCTGACCTTCTTCATTCCTTTCCTTGACACCATACCTACCCATCACCTCCTCATCTCCTCTGTTCCCTTCACCAACATGTCCATTGAAATCCGCTCCAATCACCACTTTCTGTCCCTTGGGTACACTGTTCATCACTTCATCCAACTCACTCCAAAAATCTTCTTTCTCATCCATTGCACACCCAACTTGCGGGGCATATGCACTAACAACATTCGTCATCACAACTTCAATTTCCAGCTTCATAATCATTACTCAGTCTGACACTCTTTTCACCTCCAAAACACTCTTGACATACTGTTCCTTCAGAATAACCCCTACTCCATTCCTCCTCCTATCCACACCATGATAGAACAATTTGAATCCACCTCCGATCCACCTGGCCTTTCTCCCCTTCTATTTAGTCTCTTGCACGCTCAATATATCAACCTTCCTTCTCTCCATTATATCTGCTAACTCTCTCCCCTTACCAGTCATACTGCCAACATTCAAAGTTCCTACCCTCAATTCCACTCTCTTTACCTTCCTCCTCTCCTCCTGCCTCTGGACACTTCTCCCCCATCTTCTTCTCCTTCTTCTTCTTCTTTGGCCAACAGTAGCCCAATTTCCGCCAGCACCCTATTAGCTAACAGTACTGGTGGCAGTCGCTGTTAACCTGGGGCTTGACTGATCCGGTATGGAAATTTGTATTGTTGTTCACATATTCATTTGGCAAAATTTTACACCGGATGCCCTTCCTGACGTAACCCTCCCCATTTATCCGGGCTTGGGAACGGCACAAAGAAACACTGGTTTGTGCATCCCCTGTGGCTGTGGATTATTAGGGTTATTATTACTTGAAATTTGTCATATATTGTTTTTGAGAAGAGGTCACCTTCAAAAATTTCATATTTCGACATCAGTTTATCTCAGACCCTAATATGTATTATGTATTTAATAAACTTAAACTTGATGGGAACTCTAACAAAATTCATATATTGAAAAGAAATTAACTTACAGTAACAATTGATGGAGCTTTCAAAATTGGAAATTATTGTTGAAAAATACTGAATAGAGACAGATAGATAGATTTGAAAGTCACTATGTAATAGATAGATAGATAGATAGATAGATAGATAGATAGATAGATAGATAGATAGATAGATAGATTTGAAAGGCACTATATGATAGATAGATAGATAGATAGATAGATAGATAGATAGATAGATAGATAGATAGATAGATAGATGGATAGATTTGAAAGACACTATATAATAGATAGATAGATAGATAGATAGATAGATAGATAGATAGATAGATAGATAGATCTGAAAGATAGATAGATAGATAGATAGATAGATAGATAGATAGATAGATAGATAGATCTGAAAGACACTATATAATAGATAGATAGATAGATAGATAGATAGATAGATAGATAGATAGATAGATAGATAGATAGATAGATAGATAGCAACAGTTCATGATTTTTTTTTTACATTGAGAAGATGACAAGTCCTGTTTGTTCTGACTGGAGGCTTTGATGACCTTGTTGCCAGACCTTTTTGCCTAAACTGCTTTATTTATGTACACTATGATTAAGTTTAGGTTAATGCACTGCACTGTTATTTTATCTTGCAATACAATGAAAGTGTTCGTTGCTCAGTTCAATAATGGAGAAACATGCAGTGATAGTGCAGTACAGGGAAGAAGGACGCTGCAGACACAAATTATTGGTGCTCATTCATTACTGATCCGGTTAGTGACCTCCTGCCTGTCTTTTGACTCCTCTAACCCATTCATCTCCGTGTCCTTTGTTGTTTCATCCCAGGTGCAATACAATCGGCAGACACACACAAGCAGACAGAGCTGCCTTCAAAGAGTAGTTGTGGGAGGACTTCACAATTCTTCTTGTTAAGACCACAAAGATGTTCATCTGGCCAGATCTGAGCATAACCGAACCCAGCTACAGCTGAGAGCTTCGTAGTCTGAAGTGGCCTCTCTAAATTTCAGACTTTTTTTTTCATTTGTTACAGTTTTAGTTTAATTTCATGCAGTGTATGAAAGTCTCCATAAATTAAGCCTTTCAGTATGGCTTGCATGTCCCTTAAAAATTGATTAAGATATGCTTTGTTTCTGTGTGCCTGCACACCTTCTGTTTAGAGAGATAAGCATAATAAACCCCACATACTGTATTAACTCTTTATAACAATATCTACCTCTCATTTTTTTTAATAAAAAGTGATAACAAACATGAGACACTCAAATTTTTTCAGTATAGAAAGAGGAATATGACACCACATAATTTAAGACTGCATACTACTCTTGAGGATAACTATCATTGTTGGCACAGTATTTAGGCTAAATTTATTAATAAGCAATTTTCTCTGATTAGACCAAAATATCTTAGTTAACAGAATTTGCCAAATGCATTGAACAACAACAATTTTGCTTCCTGAACACTTTTGGGTTTTTCTTATAGGTTTTTGCCAGCTAATCACAAACATCACCTCCATATTTTCCAACTTCATATCATCTTGATTACAAATATACGTATACAATACAGCAACTACACCTGGCACAGCTGTAGTGACCCTAACCATAGTGGCACTGCAGCTCGGACATGCCAAGTACTGTTATTATGACACACAATTGTATTTATTAATAGCGTCTGATGACCCCGACTAATTCTAATCTAATTCTTCCACGTGAAGCCTCAAAGCCATAAGGCCTGATTGAGATCATTTATGTTAGATAGAATGCCCAGTTGGGGCTGGGTGGTCTCGTGGCTTTGGAACCCCTGCAGATTTTGTTGGAGTTTTTTTGTTTTGTTTTTTTTCCTGTCCTCCTGGCCATTGGACCTTACTTTATTCTTTATTACTTAGTATTTCCTAATCTTATTTTTATATTTTTATTTTTTCTTCATCTTGTAAAGCACTTTGAGCTACGCCACTTGTATGAAAATGTGCCATAATATAGTATAATATAATGCTATAGAAATAAATGTTGTTGTTGTTGTTTCAGGTGTCATTATATTACACCTCATTTATTTAAGCGCAGAAACATTGCACATAAACCACTTGTGAACCAGACAAAGATTTTTGCCTCCTCTTCATTTTAGACCTGGACTGTTGAAAAAATAAATTATGAAGGTGATGAACGAGGAAGGTGGAGAATTGCGATGGTGGAGTCAGATGCCAAGATTAAGGTAGGCATTGCTGTTGGTCCACAAATCAGACAAGTCATTAATGGTACGCATTTCAAAGACCTGCTAGTGGAGTCAGAGGACATTGTATGGAGGACATTTAAGGATGTTTTTGAGAATTTACTTGGCAACTAAAGAGCACCAGAGCTGGCTGACAACATCCTTCAAGCCTATAAAGCTATAAAAGAGCAACATGTTGCTAAAGATTCTTTTTTTCTACTTTCACAATTGTACTTCTTGTCAGCTAATCATAGTGCAGTCAGTGATGAACATGGTGAAAAGTTTCACCAGGACATTGCAACGATAGAAAAAAATGGAACCCATCAATGATGACCGACTATTGTTGAACGCTGAAACAAGAAGCTTCAGAGGTGGAGTCCAAAAAAAACCAGCAGTAAACCATTTTTAGCTCAGTTGAACTAGTGGTGGCACTGCTGCCTCGCAGTAAGGAGAGAGCAGGTTTCACATCCCGGATCCGCACTGAGTGAAGTTTGCATGTTCTCCTCGTGTCTGCCTGGGTGTCCTCCCACAGTCCAAAGACATGCTGGTTAGATGAATTGTCACCATGACACTCAATTGGCCCTAATGTGTGCTTGGTGTGTGTATGTGTGTGTGTTCGCCCCATCCAGGGTTTGTTCCTGCCTTGAACACCTCATGCTAGCTGGGATAGGCTCCAGCCCCCTACACCCGCAACCCTGGTCTGGAAAATGACATGGCATGACATGAACTAATGCAATGTGCCAGCATCATTAAGCAATTCAACACGCCAAACTCAGTAAAGGTTCATTTCATGTTTCCCCAAATTCCTTTATGACACGCTTAATCTGAAACTATATTTGTGTTCATCTTCAAGCTGTCTAATATAATCACCAAAATATTTTTTACGAGCTTTAACTTTTGAATAACTGTGTTGTCTGTTGTTCTTAACATATTTAATCTGCATGGTAGAGCAAGAATTTGGGAGCAAATTTGCTGAAGATTATTTTCCTTTTTATAAATGTCTAGAAACTAAATAGTGAAACTTTCTCCCACTCCCCCACGAGGTTGTAATGACTCTTTATCAGGTTCTTGCCAAGTCCATTTGTTCTACAGCTTTACTCTCTGTTAACATGTGCCAAATGGGGCCTCTGCAGCTTCCTAAAACTTGGGGCCTCACCATGTCTAAATCCAGCCATGGCCAGATGCTTACGTGAAAGCGCAAAGTAAAGTGAAAGGAGGATGTGCAGACGCTGGTGATGGATCTGGAGTTTCACCAACTTTTAATGCTCTCAGCTGCCTTTCTTACATATTGACTTACAGACTCTATGTATTTGCATTTGCACATGTGTACAAAAATATGTGTGTGGAGTTTGCACATTCATCTTATACCTGTGTGGGTTTGCTACAAGATCCCTGGGCTTTTCCCCCAAATCCTAAAGTTGTCTGTGTGAGGCTAACGTCCGCCTATAACCTGGCCCACTATGAATGTGTGTGTATCCTGGGGAGGACTGCTGTCTCATCCTGGGTTGCTTCATGTCTTATGTTTATGTCTGCTGGAGTAGAATTTATGACCAGTGATGAGCAAAATGATCCACATACAGTAAATTGAATTTGTGGCTCCCCTGTTATGGAGAGGTTTCACTGAACCTGGATCTGCTCCCAGGTGACAATCCTTTGTCACCAAAAGCATTCTCTCAGTTTCTCCCACTCCTCCATGAGGTTGTTATGACTCTTTATCGGTTTCCTGCCAAGTCCATTTGTTCTACAGCTTTACTCTCTGTTAACATGTGCCAAATGGGGCCTCTATAGCTTCCCAAAGCTTGGGGCCTCACCATGTCTAAATCCAGCCATGGCCAGATGCTTACGTGAAAGCGCAAAGTAAAGTGAAAGGAGGATGTGCAGACACTGGTGATGGATCTGGAGTTTCACCAACTTTTAATGCATTCAGCACATTGACATACAGGCTCTATGTATTTGCATTTGCATACGTGTACAAAAATTATGATATTACTTATGTGCAGTCAGAAACTTGCAAATGTAAACTGCAAGGCACTCTGCAGACTCAAAAACACAATGTGTAAGGACATCCATTCGCTTTGCATCTTTATGTAGCCGCGCACTCTTCTTGTGGAAGTCGTTAGGCAATCCATGAAAGACCTGGCAAGAAGGGACACAGGCTCAAAACTCCTGGTGGCATGTCACTATTGTCCATTTTTTATTTCATTTTGATAATTTAGAGTTGCAAAAATATCAAATATGATAAAAAAATGAAGATACTACATGTTTGTCATGACAGAGTGAAACACAATGACATTCTGCTTTACCGAAAAAGGATGTAGTAAATGAAACATTCTTGTGGGTTTACGTTTCGTGTTGACTCGGGGCATTCCTCTCATGTACACTTTGGGAAATGAGTACTGTGGTTTAATTGTCTATTTATTTATGTATTTCTGGACAGGTTGCTCTGTCACAGCCGTCTTGGAGAAGTGAAGTTGCAATGTCACCCACTGAACACGCAGGATATTCTCTGCTTTATAAACGCCTACACTTTGAATTATAGGAAGTGCAATCAAGCTAAGGTTCATCTTCTTATTAGACATAGTAATGGCAATAAGAGGCCCCTACAAGGCTTTGTCCATTCGCACATTTTCATAAAGGCTTCAGCCCATGCAGGCTTGTGGTAAACCAAGGCATCCCCAGGGGATGAACTTGTCATTATGAGTTTTATGAGCACAACTTTGTTTTTCTGGCCAATTTTCTTTGTCAACACCAAGCACCAAGTAGATTTTCTCAAAATTTCTTCAGTTTAAATTTATACCATCAGTACTTTTTTTATATTATTTATTTAACCATTGCTGAGTGAAATCTACACCACCATCCCTTCGTTCCCAACTCCCAAATATCTTACTCCTACAGTACATCATTATCCTTTCATGGCTTTAAAGATGCTGTTCCCACTTCCTGTCCTAGATTCTATCAACTCTCCTTCACAGGTAAGGTCAACCATCTTCAATTTTTGGCTTCTTAATCTGAAGCTTCTAGTTTCACAGATTATTCCTAAGGATGTAGAGAGTATTAATATGTGGTAAGAAACTGCTGTCGTTTCACTAGATGTTTGCATCCTTCCTCCTCAAAGAGTTTGGAACTTTTCTATATACACTACTAGCTGTACCCCACGGCTCTGCCCACGTAATAGTGAAACAGGACAAACTTTAAAAATCAATAAAAGAAAAAAAATGGAATAATTTGTACTGAGAAGAATTTATATTGATAGCTTTCGTATCCAAGGGTCTCTTCCATCCATCCATCCATTTTCCATCTCATTGAATCTGAACAGAGGGTCACGAGGGTCTGCTGGAGCCAATCCCAGCCAATACAGGGCACAAGGCAGGGACCAATCCTAGGCAGGGTGCCAGCCCACTGCAGGACACACACAAACACACCCACACACCAAGCACACACTAGGGTCAATTTAGAATCGCCAGTCCACCTAAACTGCATGTCTTTGGACTGTGGGAGGAAACTGGAGTGCCCGGAGGAAACCCACGCAGACACGTGGAGAACATGCAGACTCCATGCAGGGAGAACCCGGGAAGCGAAGCCGGGTCTCTGAACTGCGATCCAGCAGCGCTAACACTGCATCCAAGGGTCTCTTGATATACAATATTTTTGGTTTTGCTATCAGGGGCGAGACTGTAGCTGTGATCTCTTTGGCAAAAATATAAAAAATTGGCAAGGTATCTCTGGCCAAGCAGAAGGTAAGTACGCTCCAACATCAAACGTTGGCACTGTATCGGATTCTGTTCAGTTCTGATGGGACAGTGTCCCCCGCATTGGGAGAAGAGTGCGTGGCCGTGATATCTCAGCCAATGAGCAGGTACCCTCTAAAACACACATATCTTTGATCTCTCTCTTAAAAACACCAAATGTTACTCCATAACAATCCCCAGATGATAATGTCTGCTGAACAAATGGGTATTGCTAGCTAAGCGAAGGCAAGGTATGCTCTAATACGTGGCGAGAGGTACAGCAACTCGAATGGTGAGTGAGAAGGGCCCTATCCGACTCCCTACTCCTGAGGTCCCGCCTCCCCCTTTGTTTTCCTCTTGGGAGTGGTAGCTCCCATGTTGGAATAAGTTCTTTTGCAATTGCAGCAGCTTAAGTAACCCAAAACTATATAGATATAATATTAAAGAGGCAATATCTCTCCCATAGTGATACGGCAGAATGAAATCACATAAGAGAAAATAACAGCTTACTTTAATGACAGTTTACACGCCATAACAGACAAGGAAGCCAATGACAAGCCCATGTGAGAGTCTGCCATTTTCTTTGATTTCAGGATCGGATGACGTAATCTTCCCTCCATCAAAGCTTCAAAGGTGTGCCGGGTAATGTTCCAAGGCTTTATACTCTTTCTCCATGTAAAGGTAAATCATGTCATTCCAAACAAGGCAAAGAGAGGCATGCTGATTCTTAACACACAGAAAGAGTGCATGTTGCCCATTTGTCTTTGTCTATCTTGTCCTATGCTTGGCCTAGCAGTTCTAAATGATGAGCCCCTTTGTACTAAATCTGGCTCAGCTGTGCATGTAGAAAGAAAAGAAAAGCAGATTTAAAATATGTGCACAGAGCACAGTGACATTAAACTTATATTCTGATAACACCCTCCCATCGGATTCACGCAAATAAATCAGTGCTGCAACCGAACTATAATACTTAGTGTGATTAGAAAAGTCACAAAATCAACCAGAATGTTCAAGCAAATTATAGAAAAAAAACCTGATCTAAATCCGTTAAGTAGTTCTCTCGTAAAAAGCTGACAGACATACAGACAGATGTTGGATTTTATATATAGAGAGACTCCACTCTTAAAAATCAAGGTGCTAGAGTGGCTCTTCAGCGCGCTACCAAGGAGAACCATTTTTGGTTCTCAAAAGACTCCTCCATTTGTAACACGCTCTATACATTACATAACCATGAATTGATGGTAACAGATTTGTGAAATACCAATGAGTCGTGATTAAAGACATACAAATGTGAATAGAATAGCAGTCCAAGATAATAATCCAGTGCTTTGAAGATCTGAGCCACTACTCCCTTTTTTCCTGATCCTGGCAATCTTTTGCACACAGCATTAAAGACTTGTCTCTTGCATGCACAGTATGTCACTAATCCAGCATGCTGTGCAAAAGTCAACTAAATTTGCGACTAAAAAGGCCTGTGAGGTGTCAGGGATGACTGAAGGAAGGAAATTAAGAGGAGTCATAAATGAAATATTATGGAGTGGTGGCCTCCAGGCCCATGACCTCTGGACTAGATTAACAGATGAGCATCCTCATATCTGCAAAATCCAACTGAAGATTTCATGGATCTTATCATAATAGAGGACAGGAAACAACCCTGAACAGGCTGCCAGTCTGTCACCCTGCCTGCATGAGTGCACAACCAAACAGGTCCAGTCTGGAATGATCAATTGAAGTAACCTGCATGTCTTTGAGGATGTGGGAGAAAAACAGATGGGGACACAGGTGGAACAAATTGCAGGATGCTAGAAGTAGTAGTGGTGGTCATCTTGTTGACTGTATCACCTTGGCCTGGATTAAGCAGGTTTTAAAAGTATAGATGGATATACAAGATATGGGTGCTATGATACCACAGCATAAATCACAGCATTATTTCAGTGCTTAGACTCCAGTTCTGTTTTTGGCTGTGAAGCCATTGTGTAGAGTTGATACTTTCTCTAGGTTTAGGGGTTTCCTCAATCAGATCTGTTTCATCTCATTTTATAAGGTCATGTAGTTCAGGTTGGTATGACTGCGATGAAGTGGTTTCTCATTTGGTGCTACTTGGGTAGAACCCAGTAATAGAAAAAGTTGTCATAAAAATTGGATGGATGAAGACAGTGGGATCTATCAAAGTATTATTAATAATACATTTAATTTTTGGAACATCTTTTCCATGCATAGTAGAGCACAGCTTCAGATAAGATTAAATCATATTGTTGCGAATAGACATACACCAAGGAATATGGAGAGGGGAATCCAAGAAATTAGGATCCACAAAATATATCAAAGCAAAAATTGTAGAATTAATTGATGTACAAGAATTTACTAACTTCTTCTCCTTCTTCCTCTTCATTTTTTTTCCACTTCTGTGTGAGGTCAATGTGCTTGATCAACCTTCTCTCAACAGCTCAGTCCTCCAGTCAAGTCCTTTTCATTCAGATCTGTTAATTTATCCCTCCATCTCTGCTTTGGCCTCCCTCGCTTCACTTCTGACAATCATATACAATTTTGAAATGAAAACGTGATGTTGCCTGACGACTTTTATTACTTTTGCACTTTGGCTTATACCAAACAAAAGGTTAATTGCATAGTTACAGCTTCAAAGCTCTAACAAGCTCAGCCTGGCTACTACAGTATCTGTGTGGAGTTTGCACATTCACTTTATACCTGTGTGGGTTTGCTACAAGTTCTGAGGGCTTTTTCCCCAAATCCTAAAGTTCTCTGTGTGAGGCTAATGCCCGCCTAAAACCTGGCCCCCTGTAAATGTGTGTGTACCCTGTGGAGGACTGCTGTCTCATCCTGGGTTGTTTTGTGTCTTCTGTCTATGTCTGCTGGAGTAGAATTTATGACCAGTTATGAGAAAAATGATCCACAAAAATTTAATTTGTGGCTCCCCTTTACGGACATCTATTTATTTTATAGTGCCATTCATATCTATCTATCTATCTATCTATCTATCTATCTATCTATCTATCTATCTATCTATCTATCTATCTATCTGTTTTGATAATAACATATATCAGTTCATAGGACATCTATTACAAGTTTATATATTGCAAGTATACATTTTATCCAGCCTTTGTGCCAGTGTCTAAGCTTGTCGATGAATTAATTACAAGACATATAATGGGTCACATTGTTATCTGGAACTAACACATAAAAAATTATCATTTCAATTTATTTAACTTTATCCTTAGGTGGGGTTGGGCTCAGGCTATTCTTTGACCTAGACAGATGTCTGGGACTGACCTGGATGATATACTGTATGCCAGCAATCAGTAATAATTAAGAAATGAAATCTGACATTGTGTCTTGAATAATAATAACAAAAAGTACAATAGAAGAGGCTGACCGTAGACGAGAGTCTTACGGCTAATTAGAAACTGCTGGCAGCGTCCCTCGTTAGCCTGCGTCTGAGCGCAGCCTCCTTAGCATGTTAGAAAAAGATGGATTTGGGTCAGTTGACTTTCCCTACATTAGCAGTTGAAGTAAATGTCAGTGCCAAGACAAATATCTTTACACAGACGGTTGGTGGCTGAGGTGTTAGACCGTAACCCACAAAGATGCTGGGTAATATTTGAGTTATGCCACTAAAATGCTTACAGATTGTATTCATTGAGTGAATTTATTCTGTAAAGTAACATTTCCTTGTGCCTTCTAGTTTATTCAATGAGAAGACTCAGGCTGCCAGGTGAATCTTTTGTCTTTGTAAGACAAGATGCTTGCTTTGGTCAATAAGCACACAAAAAAGACAAACTATGGTAATTTTGTGAGGCAATACAAGTGCCCTCTTATGACATTAGCTAGTGGGCTCTTATAGCTGAGGTTGGTTCTAATGACAAAGAGGGCAATTCTACAGTGTATTCTCCTTTGTCTACCAAAAGACATGACACACAGCACAATCACATTTTCTGTAAGAAATGTGCCAAGGTGATGTTTCTGTTGGCCTATTGGCCTTCCAGTACCTTCAGATAGCTTAATGCACCCTGTCTGTCTCTGCCACAGACTCTGATGATGCCCACAAAGGATGTTTTTTTTTTCTTGTCATTCTCCTTCCCTGTGTTTTTTTCCTTGAGCTACTGTGTCTTTTTCTGACACGTGGATAAAGTGACTCTGGGCTACACAAGAAAACAAAATTCAACCCATTGATGCACCAAACTCTCCTTGCTTCAAACAATTATTGAGATCAGAAAGTCTTTACATCTGTAAGTTTATTGATTAAAGGCTTTAATATAAAATAAAATTGAACAATATGAAGTGTTAGGGTCTCTCTGAGAACACTGTTTAAGAGCAAAAATGTAAAAGAAATGATATAATTCTCAGAATTCCCTAGTTCTTTTGTTATCAAATCTTATATATAAACGTCTACGCACAGAAGTGTGTCTGTCTGTCCGGCCCGGAAGTGAGAGGTGGAGTCGGGGTAAGGGCTCCACCTCCGAGGAAACAGAAACTTAGCTTATACACAAGCGAGGCCAGCACATCGGCAAAGCAAAACCTCCGAAGAAAGACAGTCACTTAGCTGCTAATGCACAAGCGATGCGAGCACATCAGCGGAACGAAACCTCCTAGAAGAGAGATGCCCAGAGTAGTTCCTATCAATTACCTGACATCTCAATTTTTCTCATGACAATTTCAATAGTTTCTAGGACCCCGTGATTTTACAGCACAGGCTTACACAGCTAAATAGATAGATAGATAGATAGATAGATAGATAGATAGATAGATAGATAGATAGATAGATAGATAGATAGATAGATAGATAGATAGATAGATAGATAGATAGATAGATAGATACTTTATTAATCCCAATGGGAAATTCACATAATCCAGCAGCAGTATACTGATACAAAAAACAATATTAAATTAAAAAGTAATAAAAATGCATGTAAAAACAGACAATAACTTTGAGTAATGTTAGCATTTACTCCCCCGGGTGGAATTGAAGAGTCGCATAGTGTGGGTGAGGAACGATCTCCTCAGTCTGTCACTGAAGCTACTCCTCTGCCTGGAAATGACACTGTTCAGTACTAGTACAGTATAAGAGCCCCACAAGGATCGCCGTCATGTCCAGATCATCTTCCTGCTAGGACAGACCCAGCTACTTCCACAATCCTGAACTAGATAAAAAGGTCTGAAAGTGTTACACAAGAGCCACACTGCAGTACAGCTGTGGTGGTCTTTAACATAGCACTCCACAGGTGCTCAAACAAAAGTCCCAGTGGTTACTTTAGCCTTCCCCTTGATCAGAAATTATGGAAGAATATGCCATCCTTCACGCATTCAGTTGCATTCTCAATTTTAGAACCACTCGCTTGAACCATGTTATGTCACCACAACATGACATGAACAGCACACAGCATCACCAGCCCATTACTTCCTTTCTTGAAGTTAGAAAAATCAATTCAAATTTTACGGCATACAGCATCCTTTATTGCAACTGCCATTCAGTCTACAACTCCATATTTAACAGATCCAGTTATTTGATGAAACCTGGTTTCCAAAATGCCATTTAAACACTTATTCTGGTTAGAAAAACCTGGTCTGTGAGAAATCAGGTTAACAGAGGTAGATTTATCCATGAGTAACCCGATTATCTGGCCACATTATCCAGGTTACAGTTAAGATTTTGTAGGATTTTGTGCATGTGTTACCTTTTCACACACTTTCAGCAGCCACAGGTAGAAACATCCACAAGATAAATTTCAGGCGGCAAATGCTCTGGTGGTTGCATTATTCCTTCTTCTGATTGAAATAATCTTTTTCAGTATTTCAGAAATTACTAAATTTCTGTTAATGAGCTGAACATTCAGTGCTAAGCCAAGCAGCAGAATCTCTGGAGCGGTGTTGGAGTAACACATTTAAAGTAACATGCATTGTGTAGTTTGATTAGCTTTTAAAGTAACAAGAAACCTAACACATTACTCCTTATTATTTTCCCAGCAGCACTGGGTGTAAGGCAGGAAGGACACATACCAGTATACCAGTCCTTTGTAGGGTTCAGTCGCACAGCCAAGCAGAAGAATGTGCTATGTGGATTCTGAAAACAGAACAACATATAGATATGTTGAATCCATGTGATCAGGTGACGCAGCGGCCAGTGTTCATTCTACAAATCATTAATAGCTCAGGTCAAGGATGAGGAGAGCAGTGGATATTATTTACTTCACAGCTCACAAAGGACGAGACGTATTTATAAAACACAAGAAAATCGACACCAGCTCCATACTTGTTATTAGATTGATGGCGGCTGAAGATGATGCCTAATTCTTTTTGTACAGTTTAATGACATCAGGGTGTTTTGCTAAAGGAGAACTCCAGAAGTGTACTTACACATGTAAAATGTACAGGGATTCTGCCTTAACTGAGTTATTCATTTTAGTCTGGTTCTGTGTGTGTCAAATTTCCCCATGGGGACAAATGAAGTTCTATCTATCTATCTATCTATCTATCTATCTATCTATCTATCTATCTATCTATCTATCTATCTATCTATCTATCTATCTATCTATCTATTATTCAGAGTTAAACTATGTCAGTCAGTTCAGTCAATCAATTAGGTTCAGAAAATTGAACCTTTCATAATATGACTGAGGAGCGCTACGACTGCCATTTTAACTTCCATTCACTGTGTGACCCCATGCTATGCATTTACTGTAACCTCCCATTATAGAAACAAGCTAGCAATGTCACTGGTCATTCTGAAAGTGCTGACCAATCCCTGCAGTTTCTAGACCACTCATGGCTGTCTTTTCTGTGCCTTGTATTACATTCAAAAGCCAGCCTTAAATTAATGTAGCAATTTCATAGTAGCTAACATCGCACCTACAGTGCCACATTTAGCCAAATCCATATTCTGTAATTCATAGGTAAGCATATTAAGCTTTCACAGAATGTCAGAAATTAAGTTTTTGCTGATGTGGGTTATGCAGCTCAAGCAGAACCCACGAAGATGCTGGTCCAATTCTCCACTGCTCTGTGACACCAAGGAAGGCCCTTTAGTCCACTAGTGTTGCCTGACTAAGCTGACCAAGTCTTGAAGTTTAAATTACCATTCGGTGCTTTTGCTTCAATCTGTTCTTGCAAATTCAAAATCTGATCATATTTAATGGGTATTTCTGCCTTATACAATGTCTATTAAAAGCATTCTCCCATTGGAGTATTTTATTATTATAAAGCACAGAATCATAGTGGATTTAATTTGTCTTTAAAAAGAAAAAAAGTCTTTAATGTCAAAAAGGGAACACTAATTTATGCAAAGTGGTCTAAATTAATTACAAATGGAAAGCACAAAATAATTGATTGCATAAGCATGTGCATTAATATTAATATCTCCCAGGACTTTCCTGCTTTTTGCCTGCTGCAGAGAAGCCTCCCCACAGTGTGATGCTGCCACCTCCATGCTTCACAGTGAGGTTGATGTGTATATGTATATATATATATATATATATACTGAGCAAAAAAAGAAACGTCCCTTTTCCAGGACTGTGTATTTCAACAATAATGTTTTAAAAATCCAAATAACTTTACAGATCTTCATTGTAAAGGGTTTAAACAATGTTTTCCATGCGTGTTCAATTAACCATAATCAATTAATTAACATGCACCTGTGGAATAGTCATTAAGACCTTAACAGCTTACAGAAAGTAGGAATTTAAGGTCACAGTTCTAAAAATGCAGGACACTAAAGAGACTTGTCTACCGACTGTGAAAAACACCCAAAGAAAGATGCCCAGGGTCCCTGCTCATCTGTGTGAACGTGCATTAGGCATGCTGCAGGGAGGCATGAGGATTGCTGATGTGGCTAGGGCAATAAATTGCCATGTCCGCACTGTGAGACGCCTAAGACAGCACTACAGGGAGACAGGAAGGACAGCTGATCATCCTCGCAGTGGAAGAGCCCGGATCTCAATCCCATTGAGCACGTCTTGGACCTGTTGGATCGCAGGGTGAGGGCTAGGGCCATTCCCCCCAGAAATGTCCAGGAACTTGCAGGTGCCTTGGTGGAAGAGTGGGGTAACATCTCACAGCAAGAACTGACAAATCTGGTCCAGTCCATGAGGAGGAGATGCACTGCAGTACTTCAAGCAGCTGGTGGCCACACCAGATACTGACTGGTACTTTTGATTTTGAGCCTCCCTTCATTCAGGGACACATTGTGAAACATTTTTAGTTTATGTCTTATGGTGTTGACTCTTTTAGTGTTCATACAAATATTTACACATTAAGTTTACTGAAAGTAAAAACAGTTGAAAGTCAGAGGACGTTTCTTTTTTTGCTGAATATACATATATATATATATACAGTATATATATATATATATATATATATATATATATATATATATATATATATATGTTTGTATACAGTATATCAAACAAGGCATTTAGTCTGATGCCCAAAAAAGATCCATTTTGGTCTCATCAGACTATAAAAACCGCCTATATGCATTTTCTTTAACATTTGCTTTCTCTTTGCCGCTCTTCCATAAAGCTGTTACTGGTGCACAGTTGTTTTTGGCACTGGCTCTCCAGTTTCAGGGACTGTAGCTTGTAAGTCCATGTTTTGTCACAGGTCCCTTGGTGGCCTCCTTCTCTGATCCTCTTGTGTGATCACTCAGTTGTTGTGGACCACTCTAGCAGATTTACAGCTCCGCCAAACTCTTTCCATTATTTAAGGACCAAACTAACTGGATTTTCAGTGATTTGGACATTTTTTAGTTTCCGTCCCGTGACTTGTGTATTTCAGTCTCCTTTTCACAGATTTGCTTGATCTGTTCTTTCGTCTTCATTGTGTAGGTCAGGCCACCACAATGACTCACCACAAGTTGGACCTTCCAGAAAAGGTGCATTTAAACTAAAATAAAATGGAACCCCAGGCAGGTGGTCTCCATTGAAGTAATTCTGGGACTTCTAAAGCTGACTGGCTGTCCCAGTGACTATTTAGGGGTGTAATGTTAATGCAATAAGTTATTTTGTATTTAATTGAGACCACTCTATGGAGATCTTTTTTCACTTTGATATTAAAGAGTTTTTGCCTTTTGTTCTGTGTCATATAGGGTTTAGTGTTGTATAACAATAAAATGTGAGAACTTCCAAGTAGGGTCAATCCTATTTAAAGGTTCTGTATACTCACAACCATCCCATGGATGGTGTCACCTTTAACTGATAATCTGTATTATATCATTTAGTTTACAATGGCTGTCACTCAGGCATTGTAACTTAGCAGCTAATTAATTATTTAATTATTATTTAATTACATTAATATACTGCTTTCTGCGGTGGACTGGTGCCTTATGCTGGCTGGGATTGGCTCCAGCAGACCCCGTGACCCTGTAGTTAGGATATAGCGGGTTGGAAAATGAGTGACTACTGCTTTTCTAACCTACTCAAAGCGCTTTACATAGACAGTGGGGAAACCACTTCAGCAATGAAGAATGTGTAGCAATCACTTAGTTGATATGACAGCAGCCATTTATGTGCCAGTATGCTCAACCACACATTAGCTATTAGGTGGTGAAGGGGTGAGAGCGATAGTTAGCCAAGAAACAGGGGATGGGCTTGGGGTCCAAATGACCAGTCTGTGGTGGACACCCTACTCTTTTTGACAGATTCACAGGGATCTTTAATGACCACAGAGAGTCAGAACATCTATTTTACATCTCATTTGCCACTGCACTGGGGCACTGGGATTCACACACAGACCACGGGGTAAGCGACCCCCTGATGACCTCACCAACACCTATTCCAGAAGCAACCCAAGCTTTTCCTAGATGGTCTCCCATTGAAGTACTGTCCGGGCCCAAACCTGGTTAGTTTCAGAAGTGCAGGTGGTATGGCTAAGGCACTGGACTACATCTCAAGAGGAGGCCACCATTTTGTGAGCCCAAGCAATACACCTAACCTGCAGAAAAAGGGATCCAAATGTAGCATTACGATTTTGATCAAAATGTCAACTAAATCAATCCTCGAGTATATTTCCAAAACATGGTCGAATTTCTAAGTAATTTCCTGGAGTTCTCCTTGCAAGAACTTAAATATGCCCCAGTGGAATAAGCCACCCTGTGATTTCTGAGTGACAATATAAAGTAAGCTATCTTTTATAAATACAGATGGGAAAAGCTCGATGTCAATCAGTGTTTCCGTTACTAAGCCCTTGTTTAACCACTGGTAACAGCTGATGGAGCCCTGCACTAATCTTGCCTTCGCAGTTGTCCTTTCTTTTGGATTTGCAGATGAGGAAGCTGCCACTGTCACCCTGATAATAAAGTAAGCAATGGCCGGGAGTGGGGGAGGGGCAGGTCAGAGCAGCCAGCTGGGTTCCGCCATATTCTCAAGCACAGCCCACCCCAACTCCCCCTTCCCCTTTCCACCCCAGCCCTTATCCTCCTGTGACTCTAGGCCACCGTGTCAGCTGCATCCTTTCCCCTGCTGCTTATCTACACCATTCACCTTTGAAAAGGTTCATCGGTCTTCGCTTCCTGAGGCTAGGCTCGGCCTGAGTGAAGAGTTTCTCCCTCAGCTCCCCTTCCCCAAATTAGCGCTTATTTTTTTGTGCTTTCCCCTTTGAGTGGGCTTCCCACAATCCTAATGGCCACCAACCGAATTGATCTATGTCTGCAGGAGGCTGACAAGGGAATTTCCCCTGCTTTTGTGACCCCTGAATTCCGGGTGGGGAGTGCTGGCCTCCCACTACATTGCATTTCAAAGTCAAGTGGAGATTTGCCAGAACGCTTTAGTGTTCACTCCTCCCCGGGTCTGTTTCACAACAGTAAAGACGTCAACGTAGGATTAGCGGGTGCCTTGGGAGAAAAAGAAAACAAATTGGACCAAGTGTGTTCTCCGTATCTCAGGAGCTGGGCCCCCTGGGGCGATGGTAACAGTTATGATGAGCGCTCAGACTCACCAAATTGCTACTGCTTATGCTGTCTGGGGCCGTCTCGCATCTACCAGTCATTCAATTTATGTTTATTTTTATCTTTTGGGTTAGTTACTTTCATTGCTATAGCTCCTTTTCTTCTTACTTACGCATACACATAAAATGTTTTGCCTTAATAATTTGTATTGTGTGGATTCATGTCACAGGTTATTATTATTCATCCATCCGTCCATTCATTTACTGCTGCTTATCCTGATCTGGGTCACAGGGGCATCAGTCAAGTAAAGATGTTCAGACGTCTCTTTTCCTCACCGCTTCCTTTAGCTCCTCCAAGTGGGATACTGAGGCATTCCCAGGCCAGCTGAAAGATGTAATCTCTCCAGTGTGCTCCGGGTCTCCTCCAAGGTCTCTTAACGCGTAATAAGCATAGGTGAGTCTAGGACCTTACATCGACCAGTTAAATCAAGAAGTTTGCCTTTGGTGCACCTCTCTCTTCACCATTACTGACCGGTTCAATGTCCCCACGACTGTGGGCGACACTTTAATCTGCCTGACGATCTCTCGCTTCCTTCTTCTCTCACTTGTGAACAAAACCCTGAGATAATAAAACCATTCCATTTGAGGCAGCACCTCCTCCCCAACCTGAAGAGGACACTCCACTCTTGAGAACCATGGCTCATATTACAAAAATACATCAAAAAGAAGATGCAATTTGAAATTATATGATAGCTGCAATAAATAGAAGCTGATGCAATAAGACACGTTTGCAATGGCGTATGGGTAGTTTGAAATGCACAGCATAGCACTCTGCCATTGGCCTAGTTGAAACTAAGGCCAAATGAACATGGACTCTCTGCTGTGGGATTACACCATTTTAGTTAATTCTCAACTGAACTGTCTCAGTGAGAGTTTGAGTACGGACTGGCACCCAGTCTAGGGTTGGTTCCTATCTTGAAACTAATGCTGCCAGGATAGGCCTCATCCTTTTCACCATCCTGAACTGAATTAAGTTAATTCAGTTAATGTTATGCTGCATGGCCCATCCTAAGGGAATGGTCTCTTTCAATAATATGGGAGTCTTTTTGGGATTATTTATGCTATGGTGTGTGGATCTGCATTTGTATCACCAATACAATATTTTCTGCCCATTATGGGTTTATACTAGAGGGTCATTAATCAATATTCTTAGCCTTCAGTCTTTAGTCCGGGTTTGGAGTTGATTTCAGTCCAATGCAGGTCAATTCTGATGCCCTGATATCAGGTACACTGTATTGTCAAAAATACATGGACACCCCTCCAAATTACCGAGTCCAGGAGTTTCATTATCAACAGGTGCATAAAGTCAAGAACATAGCCATGCAATCTCCACTGGCAGTAGAATGGGTCATACTGAAGAGCTTTGTGACTTTAAACATGACATCTTTGTACAAAATCAGTACGTAAAATTTCTGCTCTGCTAGTTCTGCCACAGTCAACTATAAGTGCCATTATTGTGAAGTGGAAGCACTGCGGAGCAACAACAGCTCAGTCGTGAAGTGGTAGACCACAAAAACTCACAGACTGGCTCTTCTGAATCACTCACACATACAGTCATGGACAAACATTTTGAGAATGACACAAATATTGATTTTCACCAAGTTTGCTGCCTCAGTTTTTATGATGGCAATTTGCATATACTCCAGAACGTTATGAAGATGAAGTGCAATTAATTTTATAGTCCTTCTTTGCCATGAAAATGTATTTAATCCCCAAAAAGATGTCTACTGCATTTCAGCCCTGCCACAAAAGAACCTACTGACATCATTTCAGTGTCTCCTAAAGTTGATTCATCTGAGGGCACCACCAGTGCAGAGCTTGCTCAGGAATGGCAGCAGGCAGGTGGGAGTACATCTGAACGCACAGTGAGGTGAAGACTTTTAGACGATGGCCTGGTGTTAAGAAGGGCCGCAAACAAGCCACGAAATACATCAGGGACACACAGAAGGTACAGGGATTGGACTGCTGAAGACTGCTGTGGTGAGGTCATCTTCTCTGATGAATCTTCTTTCCGATTGTTTGGGGACATCCAGAAAAGGTGAGCAGCACTATCATCAGTCCTGTGTCATGAAAACAGTAAATCATACTGAGACCATTCATTTGTGGGGTTGCTTCTCAGCCAAGGCAGTGGGCTCACTCACAATTTTACCTAAGAACACGGCCATGAATAAGAATGGAAGCAAAACATCCTCCGAGAGCAACTTCTCCCAACCACCCAAGAACAGTTTGGTGACGCACAATGCCTTTTCTAGCATGATGGTGCACCGGCCATAAGGCAAAAGTGATAACTAAGTGGTTCAGGGAGCAAAACATCACAATTTTGGGGACCACGTCCAGGACACTCCCCAGACCTTAATCTAATTAAGAACTTATGGTCAATCCTCAAAAGGTGGGTGGACAAACAAAAACCCACCAATTCTGACAAACTTCAAGCATTGATTATGCAAGAATCGGCTGCCATCAGTTAGGATTTGGCCTAGAAGTTGATTGACACCATGCCAGGGAGAATTGCAAAAGTCTTGAAAATGAAAGAAGGGCCAACTCTGCAGATATTGACTCTTTGTATAAACATAATATAATTGTCAATAAAAGCCTTTGAAACTTATGAAATGCTTGTAATTATACTTAAGTATACCATAAAATCATCTAACAAAAAGATCTAAAAACACTAAGGCAGCAAACTTTGTGAAAACCAATCTTTTGGCCCTGACTGTAGTTCTAAACTGCCTCTGGAAGCCACATCACTATAATAACTGTGTGCCATGATCTTCATGAAATGAGATGTCATGCACACAAGCCTAAAACAACAATGCACTGGAGTGGTATAAAGCATGCTGCCATCGGACTCTGGAGCAGTGGACACATGCCCTCTGGCGTGATGAATTGTGCTTCACTATCTGGCAGTCTGATGGGTGAATCCAGCCATGCAAGGATCTCCTGGCTGAGATGGGACATGCCCTGCTCCCAGTACTGGTGCCATGTTGTTTTTCTCCCTAGGCCAAGCTTATTAGTGCACCAACCAACTGTTTGGTAGCTAACCTCTGCGGCTGGGTTTTTCTCCTGCTTATGATCTGCTCCCTTCCTGCCCCTGAATATTCACTGCTCTGGTCTCCAGGCCAGGCGAAGGAACAGTGTCCATCCAGGATGGGACCATAATCCATCCCAGCCATCCACAACACCAGAAACAAATGAAGAACATGGAGTTGAATATTAAAGTAGTGAGGCACAACATTAACCGTTCTACCACCACACGCCATTTTGCAGCAAGGGTTTCAAGACATTTCTACTTTCTACTCCAACAGCAAATGGCAGCCTTTGTAATTCAAACTTATTTCGTCTTGCTTTGATAGTAACCACTGTCCTTTACACTCTGGCATGGACTGTTTAGATCAGATTGACTTTATTTTTTTCCGGTTTATACAGTATGAGAATCCGGACTGCTGCCACACAAGAGACAAAACCACGAAGCGTGAGGATTTGAAACCCCAACAGAATCTATTTACTGCCCTGCGTCGAGTTCCCAGCTCATCAGTGAACTGAAAGCTGGAACCTGGTCAGACCACAAAGAGGATGCTGCAGCACTAGAGTGAAACCTCACAATCCAGTTCCTGCAGAGTGTTTCAAAAAAGCCGCCTGACAACATGAATTAGGAACTGGCCCCTTGGTGGCCCATTCCATTCGTGAACGTTCACTCTCCACTACAATCCTTGGACAGCTTTGTTACTGGTTACCATTTACAAAGCTGACTGGAGTTCGGATGGGTCAGGTCTCCAAGGGTTCAGGGGTACGTGGTTTAGCCATCCACCAAGCGGTGATGCTAAGGTTAAGAAACTGTTGAAACACGAAAACTGGTTTAGAGTTCATCCCAATGACATCCTGGCATCCTGGGCCAACAGATGTAACCATCAAGATGAAACTTGTCCAAATTAACTAACATCACTGAGAAAGTCCCTTATTTTCCAAACTGAGATGGAAAGGGAAAAGGTGACAGAAAGAAACTGGGGCCACAGACTTCCCTGAGTTCTGAAGAGGAAGTGAATACCCAGGCTTTCTTTATCTCAGCTACTAACAGGCATGTTGCCTTTTTTGGGTCTACTTACTTGTTTGTTTTTTGACTGCCGTCTGCAGACGGTGACAGAGGCTCCCTGTGGGTCAAGCTGTGAGATGAGGCAAGTGTTCCCTGGCGGAGGCGAAGGGGGGGGTTGTGGTTCTAAGACATCAAACTGACCTGATTAAAAGGCCTTGCTTGGCCGAGCAGCCTAATAAAGCACACAAGGTGACCTATTTTTTTTGTTTTTTCTGCCACCGATGGGCCGTAACCACAAGGGCTTGGTGTGTTTTGGAAGGTAATAATAATAATAATAATTCTTTACATTTATATAGTGCTTTTCTCACTACTCAAAGTGCTTCAGTGAGTGGGGAGCCAGTTCAACCACCACTAATGTGCAGCATCCACCTGGATGGTATGAGGGCATCTATCCTGTGCCAATACAATCACCACACATTAGCTATTTGGTGGTGAGGTGGTGAGATAGTGAGCCCATCAGGTTGTACTTATGCTAGGCACATTTGTTTTGTACTGTGCCCAAGCACGATTGTCCCCCATCCCTACCCCAGCATTGGCTGGCACTCACACTGCGCTTTTTTTGTTCTGGGCCCAGGCCTGCTTTCGTCATGACCTTACGATTTATTTAGTGTGCAGCGCAACGTTTTGCTGTTAATCGTGCTGTATGTATGAGAAGATTTTTATGGAAACAAATGATGTTAAGGGAGGGATTTGCAGCTTTTCTTGGCAATTACAATTCAGGTTCACGTGTAAGGTGAGAATAAAAAACTATTTTTAACTCAAATGGTATTGAATGACTTGTCACATCATAAGCATCATGTCTGTTTTCTGTGCTCAAGCACGTTTAGTGACCACACTGTGCCCGAATGCTCAGGCACAGGACAAATTGCCAATGCGCAAGAGTGGCGTTTGGGGGTGGCAACTGGAGCGACCGCCCCATGCCCCGCGCCTAAGGGGGCCCCGCTTTTGAGGTCTGCGTGTCCCATTCAAGCGGATTTGTCAAGTTATATTCTCCAGCATATATATATTTGAGATACTTCTAAGAGGAACCCTTATTGCATATCGAGACTCAGAGTATACTTGCAATTTGGGTACTTTTCTAGCAAAGGCCCTGCATTGCATTTCATGCTGTCGTGGTATTTTCATGAATTACGAATTGTACTGCTTTAATAGGGTAAATTGTTATATTTTGATAAAGTCTGCGTATTATCCTGAAAAAATTTAGCTGTATACTGTCAGTGTCCAACCCTCACAGGGGTCTGCTGGAGCCAATCCCAGCCAAGGAACAAATCCCAGGAAGGGTGCCAGCCCACCACAGGACACACACACAGACTAGGGACAATTTAGGATCGCCAATGCACCTTACTTGCATGTCTTTGGACTGTGGGAGGAAACCCACGCAGACATGGGGAGAACATGCAAACTCCACACAGGGAGGACCTGGGAAGCGAACCCGGGTCTCCTTACTGCAAGCACTGCACGTGCTGCTCTTGGATATCTCGATCAATATTTTGTGATCATCTTCATCATATGTTCTTCAGGATAATAGTGCACTCATTCTCTGGACTGATGAGTATGACAATGAAGATATCCATTAAGAATGACCTTCTCAATCAGGGGATCTGAACCAGATTTGGGAATTAATGGGAGATTCTTGAATGCAGCTAAGATTGGGTCTGACCATCGCATCCCTAAATTTGACAAAGTGGGATCACCTATAGCTGTATACTGCAATGAGAAAATCCAGTGTATGTTAACATTATTTTTATTAAATTTGCGAGTAAGTTTATACAGTCCCCACATACGGGTAACAGTGTTTGGCGTAACCGGCCCCACGTGGGGTTGGTCAACCCTAGGCCCTGCACACCCCTAAGGCCGCCTCTGCCACTGTGAGTACACCCTTAAAGACAGGGAATGATTAAGGGGCCAGAGTGACTAGGCCGTGGTGGGTTATTTAGCCTGGACATTGGGATCCATCATCTCCAGGGATCTTTAATGACCACAGAGGGTCAGAACTTCGATTTTGTGTTTCCTTTGAACAGATTGCACCATTTTAATTGTACAGTGACCCTATCACTGCACTGGTGCATTGGGATCAACATTCAGATCACAGGGTAAGTGCCTCCTGCTGGTCTCACCAACAACAACCCAAGCTTTTCCTAGGTGGTCTCCCGTTGAAGTGCTGGCCAGGCCCGAACCTGCTTAGCTTCAGTGGATTACCTGTTCTGAAGTGCAGGTGGTATGGCTAAGGCACTGGACTACATCTCAGCAGAAGGTCACCACTTTGTGAGCCCAAGCAACATACCTAATCTGCAGAAAAATGGATCCAAATGTAGCCTTGTGATTTTGATCAAAATGTCAACCAAATCAGTACTCGAGTATATTTCCAAATAAATGATTGAATTTCTAAGTTATTTCCTGGAGTTTCCCTTGCAAGGACTTAAACATACCTTAGTGGTATAAGCCACCCTGTGATTTCTGGTCTCCCATCCAAGCATTGGCCAGGCCTTAACATGCTTAGCTTCCGGAGGTATTGTTGTATGAAATGAGTGGGTGGTACAGTTGCAACAGGACATAATCTTTAAGGTTTTTATGAGACAGTTTACTCTCTCATATAATATAGGGGGAAATTCGTTGTAGAACTGGAGCGGTGGAGAAGCTTGAGAAAATGGGATGTAGAAGATCAGCTATCACTGGAAGACAGTCATTGCATCTACATGCACTTTAATAACCTGGTTAATCACAGTAAACTGGTTTAAAAAATGCTATGTATATCCTCATTCCAGTTTAACTGATGCCACATTACATTGCCAGATTCGCTGACCATGGTTGCTGATCATCCTGTCAATTTAAACAACTAAAAATTGCTACCTATTGATCACGCGCCGACCATCCAGCACACTCGTGCGCTCCTCTTTTCCTGACAGCCAATAGCGTACTGCCTGATGGAGCTAGTGCTGTACCAGCACTATACAAAGGGTTCAACACCAATCTTTTTGTCCTTTATTCCATTTTTAGTCGTGGTACATAAAACACAAGCCATCAGATAAGCTCCTCTTCCATTTGTGAGGTCCAAAGCCCTCATGTTCCTTATTTCTCACTGCTGCCTTCTATGTATTCATCTTCTAAATGAGCATTCATTGATTGTCAGGACTCGTGCACACAAGGCCCTCCCCTACGACTAAAGACAAAAACACACCTGATTTTATCAGAGCGAGTGGTGGGTACTGTATGTCACATTACATCACAGCCGACTCCCATTTCTGACCCGCTAAGATTGTTCGAATGAAGGCTACTGCTGAAAATCGCTGGAAATGTTGTCTAAAGTGACATAGCCTTTAGAGAAACTGGGATAACGCACAGAGATTTCTCCACAAGTAACCTGGTTATGTGGTCATATAAACCCTTAACTGGCTTACAGTTAATGAGTTTGTAGTCCATTGCACTCTGTTAGCCTGCTTCACGCACGCATCCAGCAGCCCACGGGTAGAAAAACGGTGGATGCTTACATAAAGGTAAATTACCTGAGACAAACACTCAGGCTATAGCATTATTCTTTCTCCTGGCTGAAATGATCTCCCTCAATATTTCAGCTAAGTTCAGCAGCAAAATCTCAGGAGTCACAGGGTCCGTTCTTGTTTTCAGAGTCACAGCAGCTATTGATGGTGTTTAATGTTTTTATTATTTTTTTTTTTTTTTGCTTGTTTTTATGACATTGGAGCATTTTGTGAAAGGAGACCTTCATAAGTGGAGGTGCACGTGTTTGGGTTTCTACCATGAGGATGTTATTCACTTTATCCCACTTTGTGTGATCATGTCAGTTAACTCACTGTGGCTTAATGGCTAAAGCTTTCGACTGCTGAGCCCAAAGTATTGTTATCTATATGGCAAGCCAAATTAACATTTAGAGATATCTCAAAATGAATTTTGGATATCTTAAAATGTAATTTACTTTTTAAGATATCTGAAACTCGCTTTGAGATATCTTAAAATAATTTCCTTTACATTTTAAGATATCTGCAATACATTTTGAGATATCTCAAATGTATTTCAAGATATCTCAAATACAGTTTCAGATATCTCAAAATAATTGTGTCTGCATTTCAAGATATCTAAAATGAATTTTCAGATATCTTAAATTGACCTTTCATGCATTTTAAGATATCTTAAATGCATTTCAAGATATCTCAAAATCATTTCCTGTAAAATTGCCTATTATTTCAATGGGACTACTTGTTTATTATAAGATATCTTAAAATGTATTTGAGATATCTTGAAATGTGCAGGAAGTCATTTTAAGATATCTGGAAATGTATTTGAGATATCTTAAATTGTATTGTAGATATCTGAAAATGCTATTGAGATATCTTGAAATAATTGAGTGTCCTTTTAAAGATATCTTAAAATGCATTTTAGATATCTTGAAATACAATTTGAGATATCTTGAAATACATTGTTAGATATCTGAAATGGAGCAGAGACCCATTTTAAGATATCATGAAATTAATTTTAGATATCTAAAACTGTATTTCAGATATCTGAAAAAAAATGAATTTCAAGATATCTTGAATGCTTTTTAAGATATCTAAATTATATTTCGAGATATCTCAAAATAACTTCCTTCTCATTTTAAGATATCCCAAATTCATTTTGAGATATCTGAAATGCATTTTCAGATATCTTAAAATGACTTCCTGCACATTTCAAGATATCTCAAATACATTTCAAGATATCTTAAAATAACTGTGTATTTCAAGATATCTCAAATTCATTTTGAGATATCTCGAAATAGACAGGAAGTCCCATTGAAAGAATAGGAAATGTTACAGGAAGTGATTTTGAGATATCTCAAAATGTATTTGAGATATCTTGAAATGCACAGGAAGTTATTTTAAGATATCTCGAAATGTATTTGCGATATCTCAAAATGCACAGGAACGTATTTCAAGATATCTCGAATTGCATTAAAGATATCTTAAAATGCATTTCAGATATTTCAAAATGTACAGCATATCATTTCAAGATATCTTGAAATCTATTTAAGATATCATAAAATGCTTTTTAGATATCTTAAAATAGATGCACTTTTAGATATCTGTAATTCAATTTGAGATATCTAAAATGCATTTCCAGATATCTTAAAACCCATTTTGAGATATCTCTAAATGTTAATTCGGCTTGCCATATATCTATGTAAACTATGGTGTGCTAGCTTCATTGTTATATCACACCTTGCACTAGTATGCCAAATAATAAGGTGGTACAGAAAGTAAATGGTAATAGCACTTGTGTCTGATGGATTGAGAATCCAGCCTGTCTGCAAACTCATCTGTATGTGTGAGGTTACCACTGGGTACTCTGGTTTTCTTCTCAAAGATGTTGCATGATAGGTTCGTTTGTGACTCTAAGTGGGTCCATTTCAAGTATTGCTGAGTGTGTGCGAGCATCCCCAGGGCTGGTTCCTATGCCCAGTCTTTGTGAGTTCTTCTCCATCGTGGACAATTGGAAGGACACTTGTCGTGTCTAGAAAGTTTTGGGGTGCCAGCCGGATCACCTCTTTTAATCTAAATGTAAATACAAGCAAACAGGAAGAACACCCGATGATGTATATAACAACAAATCAACGAAATAAGCCAAAATAGGTCTTCGTCATCTCTTAACAGAAAACAATCAGTGTTGTCTTTGGGAGCTCTATGCCGATTGCAATGTGGATCCGATCTGAGACGCCATTCTCCATTAGGGATCGGAGTCAATTGCCCTCAGTGGGCGTGTCCTTGCTGCTGTGGATGACAGAACAGACAGGATTGTTTTTGACTATGCCCTCTCTCGCTATGGGGTGGTATTGCTTACCTGCAATAAACGTGGAAGGTAGACCTCTGATGGGCATGTGTCACACAAGATATTCTGGTTTTCTTTCCACACCTGAAATACGTGCAGGTTACATGAATGAGTGACTCCGATGTGACTCTGAGAGTGTCTTGTGATAGGCTGGCATCCCGTTCAGAGTTGGTTTCAGTCATTCAGTCAGCGCTGGCAGGATGCAATGGCCCTACAGCATAGAAAATGGATGGCTGATGATGTGGACAGACAAATTAAAGTGGTTTTCTAAACAGGACATGCAAGTAATAATTACATTGTAATCTAAAAATGTGACAATGTTATTATTTCTACTATTAACTCATGGAGGGCTGAATATTTTTTTCCAAAAAACACAGTTTTCTGAAAAGCACACAAGGAACTGTTTCACACAGAATTCACCATAAAACGTCTGTTGCTTCGTGCTGTGGCTGCCAGTTCGGCAGGAATGCTCGACAGGTTGGCTACCAGACTGTCTTCACGTGGCAGGGGCACAGTGCATCTCAATCTGGTTTGTACCTCTTGTCTTAGTAAGTGATGGTCCTCCCTGGCGAATGTTGCGGTCAGCTACACGAACCTGTTCAGTACTACAATCGCCTGGGGACCAATCAGTTGATGCTGGTACCTCACGTATCATTGGAGTCCAACAAGTCAGGGTCCAATTCAGTGATAATATGCAAAACGTCATCCACTAAGCATTTTAGTTTATGCATTCACTTCAGTCTCTTGCCAGATGTCGATGCCATTTTTGCCGTTGTTTGCCACTTGCTACTAACGCAAGTGCAGGGAATCTTGGTCAAAGCAATGAAGCTAACTTTCCTTCTACCAAAGAGAGTCCAATTAAAACATAACTGCAGGTTTTGTGACCATTTACAGTTGATTTCCACCATCAACGCCTCTTTTTTGACAAAAGTTGACACCCACCCTGAAGGAGTTAAACACAACTTTATAGGCCAATTAGAACACAAGCTGGACATTGGCAATGAGTGACAATTCACCAGATTCACACAACCTCAAAAAGCTCTTTCAGTCTGTGATTAGATCTGCTAGTATTCATAACCGTGAGCCTGAACAGCTTTACAGCGGGCGCCATTAAAGAGTCTTACTCTAAAATAAATAGAAATATGGCATTTTAATGCTATGGCTATTTTCTTCACCGCCGCGAGCACAATTCTTTAAAAGGGCAGTGGATCATGGCGCATGGACAATATTAGGCTTACAGCATTTTGGCCAAAAGCTCTTATTTAACCACAAATATTTTTCCCACATCTCAGCAGTTTAAGATGGGGGTGCTTTCCTACAGCAGGGAATTGGGAAATTTGTCAGAGGTCAAGGAAAAACTAAAAAAAATGAAATACAAGAGAACCTGCTGAAACTGAAACCAGGCAAAAATTCCCTTTTTCTCTGGATATAAGAGACAACGGCAAAGTCTTTGTTGAGAATCCGTGGCACATCTTTAATGAGATCCAAGCAAATGAAAAGGTGTAGTGGAAATCCACTAAGAAGAAGAAAAACGAAACGCCATCACTTCATATCAGCAGGCAACAGTGACATGGGTTTCTCAAAAGGGACATCAGCACCTTTACTAAACCTGTGTGTGATATCTCAGACACAGAAGAACTCATTTATTTATCAATTCCATATACTTCCTGTCAATTGAAATTCTCTAAAAAAGGCTTGAAGATTTGAGTCGGGAATCTAAACAAAAATCATCTATTATCTAACCCACCAATTGAGTTGAGTGTCACGTGGGCTTGTTTATATCTCAGCAGCACTGGGCACAAAGTGGAACTGACCTTAGATGAGGTGCCAGTCCAGTGCAGGGCAAACCCACCCATCCATTGCCAGACAATCCCAGCCAAATGGGTCAATTAAGAGTTCTGAATTAACTGAACACAAAATGCTTGGAAAGAATGAGGAAAATTAGAGGGTCTGGAGAAAGCCCACACTTTACACAGACAATGACAGGACACAGGAATGTG